>NC_039359.1:45372712-45405455 GCF_003573695.1 Papaver somniferum
AAAAAAAAAAGCAAATTTAGGCTTGGCGATTGAATTTGCTTCACAAGTGGGGTTAGGTTTCACGGAGACCAAAGCCACGTCTTATGCTAACATAAGGAATATATTAAATTAATAATACCCCAGGAGGCATACTCAAGGCGTCTTAACATGCAACGGATCAAGGAATATGAGAATCCTCTTACAATTAGGATTGTTGTACATTGCCATGAGAAAACGCATTAACTGATGAAAATTCGTAAAGAATTTTGTGGTACTGTCTTGAGAAAATATGTTTATCTATGTCTCTGATACAACATATCCAAAGGGAGCCTCAAACGGACAAGCGATCTGGGAGAAGTGGTCCCAACATCGAAGTAAGCGCAATCTGAAATGTTTCTGAAATTCTATACGGGATTCCTGATGACAAAAGTACGTGACTGGTTGACTGACCTAAACAACTCGGAATTGGGTCATTCTTTTGTTGAATAGATAATTATTTTCTCTTTTCAAATTAGGGTTGGGAGCTCAAATCCGACATGGTATGAATATTTTACTGCCATTCTACGCAAGTCTCTTAAAACTGAAGTTTTCTGATGAACACCCAAACGGAGAGTCCTGATACAAACAACACGAGTAGAAGAAGGGAAGAACGACCTCCATAACTATGTCACGCCTAAAAGATATGTAAAAGAGTTTTATTTTCAATCCTAGCTCAAAAGGGAAGCCATCAATAAAAAGGAAACGGAGTTGGAGCTAAAAGAGGAAATTAGAGGAATTTTAATCAAATAAGGAAACTGAGGGGTTTCTTTCTTCTAAATATTCCTCCAAACCGTGGACAAGCCCTTTTCATGCATGAGGATGTTCTCCTAGGCCAGTGAGACGTGATTTCTATTCTTGGAACTTTTTTCAGAGAGATCAAAGTCGAAGAGAATTAGGGTTTTGACGAAAATAACCATAATTTCAATAATTTGGTGGAAAAAAAGGATTATTCTAAAAGAGAAAGGACCGAGCCTCTACCCATTCTATTGGAAGATTATATAAACCTATTTAAATACCTTTTAGCTCATTGCTCTTCAACAAAAACGAGCTCATAAGGTATTTTGACCAAAATACCCTTATATTGTAGTTTTGAGTCTTTTTCAAAGAAGGAAGCCTTAATGCAGCTAGAGACCAACAAAACTCTCATATACTCATTTCAAAAGCCTCGTACACGTGAATATTGAGTTCTATAAATGTTCAAAGAAGAACGGGATTGAAGCGGAATCCAGAAAAGCGGGATGTCAGAGAAAATAGAGGGAGTTTAGCTAAAACAAGGAAGTTGGAGTTCACAATTTTCAAAACCAAGACCAAACATGCGCCTCTCTCCCTCTATCAAGCCGTGACCATGCCTAGAGAGTCTCACGAGGTCTTTCATGTCAGAAAAATCATGCTCATATTAAGCTTTTGACGAAAATGCCCACGAGTTTCAAAGATAAGTATTTTCTCTCGAAAAGGAGTCTCTGATTTGTATAAGGGATTGAACAAGTTCTCGTCATACAAGGTGTAACCCCACAAGATAGATTTACACCTTCCAAGCCTCGTCAAGCCTATCCATAATGTCTGAAGGAGTTAGACGCGAACAAGAGAGAAATTAGGTTTTAGGTGCAGTACAAGCCTGAATTCAGAATTTATATGGGGTAAGAACTCTGTAACTGCAGTAGAAAGTGCCAAATTTATTATCACATGATTTTTCCCAACTTCACGGACAGCCAAGAAGCCGCTCAAATCTCTTCTCTTCCCCAAATACTCGCTTGCACAAACTCAGAATCTCAATGACGCACAAAGAGAAAATTAGGGTTTTTCCCAAGTAGACCCTAATTTGCAAATCCCATTTCAACCAAGATGGAAGTTTCCTCTGCAAGACTCTATTTCAATGACGTTTTCCAATACAAAAGGTCTAACAGTGTTCCAAGTCCAAGGACAATTCCAAGCTCAGAGTGGTACAGAAGGAAGAAATTAGGGATTTGGTCAAAGAAAACCCAAATCGCAAGTATGGTCTCTCAAGAAAACGAAAATTTTACTGCATCAAGGTTCAAGTGTCGTAATAGTAATGTCTCATAATACAAAATTCCAGAAAGTTCCCAAGTCCAGAGTAAAAATTTATGTTCAGAATCGGAGCAAGCAAGGACTAAGCATCAGGGACTCCGCAAAAAGTTGTAAATTCGTGCCTGAACGATACGCAACCATCTATATACTCATCATAGAACAATCAAGGTTCTACTATGAGTACATGACTTAATGTAGATGGTGAAATTTGGAAAATGGGCAAAAGCGTCATCTCAATACCGTAGACAAAATTCAACTCTCACGAGAGAGATTAAGCCCTTGGCCCTCAAGGAATCCTCAACCACGATTTCTAGTATACGTCCCCGCGAGACACTGCTGGTCGTGATGGCGTGACTCCAATTGCACATGCTCAACGAGATACTGCTGGTCCCGTAGAATCTGTAGAGCGTAAAATGTCACCGATAGACTTATGAACCAGAACAACCACAATTCCAACATGTCTTCGCGAGACGCAACTGATTGTGATGCCATGATTCCTAGTATACATCCTCAACGAGATGCTGCTGGTCATGTAGGCTCTGTAGATGCGTAAAAACGTCCTCAACGGACTTATGACCCAGAGCGGAGAATTGCATATCTCCTGTAAGCACGACTCATCCTATTTGAGATCAAAGACTGATTCCTAGTACATCATCGCGAGATACACTGGTCATGTCTGCTCTAGGCTCTGACTCGAATTACTGAGGTTTTCAGATAACTCCTAGGACATCCCCGCGCGCGAGATATGCTGGTTATTCTACCTCTGAGCCTTTCGAAAGACTCTTAGGACATCCTTTCAAGATACACTGGTCTTGTTGGCTCATCATATGGACACATAGTTGATTTCTAGCACATCTCTGCAAGATATGCTGGTCAAAGACAAGTGATCCAAAGTCTCACAGAAACATGAATCGGGCGTACAAAGCCTTTTCTTTCTCTCCAGGCGGAGTCCCAGCTGACCGCAAAGAGATACTGATCCGTTAAGAAAATCTTAGGAGAGATTTTGATCCGTCCGCAAAAATCTCGGAGAGATTCAAATCTCTCTGCAAAAATCACAGAGGTATTTTTGAGAAGTCTGCAAAAATTTCTGAGAGATTCAAATCTCTCCTCAAAATCTCGGATAGATTCACATGATAGGCCCACGCCTTACCTAGTACTCAAGCCTATTTCTCAGCCTCTCAAATACACTCACGGCTAGTAAATTGAGCCTGAATTATACATGGCTATCCAAAAATGTGGATAAGCTCTCTTAAGCACCGCATGCTCAACAAAGGGACCTACAAACAATAATACAGTTTTAACATGCCATGTGTGACCGGACATGGAGAGAGGGAGATCAGCCTCAGCTCCTCTCACACTCTGCACACGATTCCTAAGGAATTCCATGCCTTTTCACGTAACTCATCCTAGTCACTCTCAAAAATCAGAGAATATCTCTCTATCTTGGCCAACTCGGCTAAAGAGAATATTTCTCTCTCAAACACTTCATCACAAAGGCTGGCTCAGCTTCACACAAATGGGGGGATATCAATTAGGGTTTTGGTCTGGTGGTCTACAACACATGTGAGAAATACCCGGCTTATTTCTCACCGCGGAAGAAAATAAAGGCGGTGAAATAATGAGATAAATTCAACCTAGTTTATCCCTATTCCTGAAGAGATGGGAGAATTGTTCCGCATAGAACAGAAAGCAATCCTTATCTTCACCGACTTGAGATTAGAGAATCCAGTTATAAATAGGTCATCTATTTTTCAAGCTACGATCATCTTTCTCATAACCTCTCAGAGCAATAACTTGTTCTCTGATCTCTCTCTTCATCTGCTGCGCTCCCTAAGACCAGCCATAATCCTTCTTCCCTGTGACTGAAGCAGCATTTGAACGGCCACTGTGCGTGGTTTAGGCGAAGACTGTTCGTGCTCAACCTCCCGTAACTCACTTTCAGAAACCCTAGAATCCCTCTTTTAATCTCTCTCAGATTTTAGGTAACTACAGTTATATTACGTTACGTTTCAATTACAAACAGGACAATATAGATAATACAAGATTTACAATCGAAACTAAAAGAAACGAGATAAGAAAATTGTATTAAACTTAAATAATGGTCACACGTCTTATTACGACTGTACGAGAAGGCAAATTGATTCCGCTGATTTTTTTCTACTTGACCTTTCAACTAAACATGCATTGCTGCTTCCCATGGTACCAAAACTTTGATGTCTCACCGTCTATCCATCTATATGCCATCTATACTCTCAATCTCAGCTCTCCATTTCCTCAAACTACGTATGACCGGTATTAAAAAGTTGATAATCATAATCCACCCTTAGATGCAGTGAGCCTTTTAGAATATACCACAATTTGATGTTCTCATTGATGGTAGACAGAAAGCTTGTAAACTAAGTCAAAATTGTGGTGGACACAGAGTTGGTGGTCTTCATGTGGAATCAATTTTAGTAGAAAATGAAAAAAATCTTGTTTCCTATCCAAATCTCAATTTTTGTTTTGTACCAAGAAGTTGATTTTGAGTTTGTGAAATCAATTGTGGAAGGATTTTCTAGTGTTTGATAGATATAGTTAAAGTTGATGATGGGTCATCATAATAATAACCAGTCTTCTTCATCTTCTTCTCTGGGGAGTAAAGCTGTACACTTTGTTTCTGATCTTACTACAGTTCTTCTGAATCCCATATCTGATAAACCACTGAAACATCATGTAAGTTTCTGAATTTAAGGTTTTGGGGTTTCTTTATTTTCTTGTTTGATTATGTTATGTTGGCTCATGGGTGTAAATTATTGGGGTTTATTTTGTATCACCTTTGTTTAGAAACCCTAATGAATAAATAAGGAATCACTGAGAGTTATTATTGTCATGTATCGGACATTGCATGAGGCCTCGTGACTTTGGGTGTCTTGTACTTTGGTAGGGCAAATACCACCTTGTGCCTGCATTTATAGGGCCTGGCTGTGTTGAATGTGATCAATTGTGAGTGCCAGCGTGTGTATATAGTAGGCTGGTGTCTATCAGTTTATGTATGCTATCCTTTTCAGAGAATTACATTGTTTTTGCATCTTTTTGTGCAATAGATTGAAAATTGACCCGTACTTGATAACCTAGACACAAACGTAGACAAATGATTGATTGTCTGATATGCATAACTGGATTTTGTATATTCTGTTTACTTTAAGCAGTTGAGATACTCTATAGTTTGAGTGTAGTAATTTTTAGCCAAGTATTGGGGATCTTAAAATTTGAGGGTTAGTTATCCTGAATGTCTTTGTTATACACAGTTCCTGAGGATCTTAGTAGTTTTTCTTGAGGTGTGGGGTAAAATTGGAATTTTAATCTGCACACAAATATGAATTTGCTGATGTTTGTGGCGTACGTTTCTAATATTATATGCTGTTTCATTTTTAGAAGGAGGCAACAGGAAATAGAATTCAGCAGGAGTTAAGTTCAGAAGATGAATCCGGCGTTACAATTGATGGACCTGATACATCTTCTTTTTCTGCATTCTTGTACTCACTACTGTCTCCTGAATCTGGGAGTACTCGAGACATGGAGGAACATTTGCAGAAGCATGCAGAAATAGTAGAGTCATCAAATGATTCAGGAACAAAGAAAACTGGTAGTGGAAAAAAAACTTTATTTGCAAGGAGCAAGCAGTCGCTTGGGAGAGCTCTATACCAGGCAGTGAGGATCAATGGGTTCAGAAGTCAAGGGGCTGATCAAAGTCTTGATTGTAACATAAAGAGTTATGGCGAGAGTGATTCAAAACTTGGTAACATTGAGTTAGGGCTTATGAACAGTCAAAGTGAAAATGATTCGCAGGTCAATCTCCCTGACATGTCAGAACCATCACTACTTCTTTCAGAGAATGCTCGTAAGTCTCTCTATGTTTCACTTCCTGCTCTAGCTCAAGGTAGGAAGTGGGTGCTACTCTACAGGTATGAGTCACATCATTCATCCTTTACATACTGAAATGTCGAGATGAGCCCCAAAGCTGTCGCTTACCTTCTTTTTGTATTGCCTATATCTTCATGCAGTACCTTCAGGCATGGAATATCTCTTTCCACCCTGTATAGAAGAAGCATGATTTGCCCCGGTTTTACTCTGCTGGTCTCTCTCTGTCTTTCTCTCTGAATCAAGAAGACAGTAAAGATTTATTCTGACTTCTAACATGGAATAGTATTCTTCCCGTAGGTTGTTGGTGATCAGAGAGGCGCAAGATTTGGCGGCTTGATCGAGGCCCCACTGAAACCAACCAATAAGAGAAAGTATCAGGTACCATGAGCACGCCGTAGTTCATTTTTTGCTTGTTTGGGTCCTTTACAAAATATTTTTCTCTGTTTCTTAGTATGAAAAGTCTATTGTAAACAGGGGACGAACAACACATTTGTTTTCACAAACACTTCAGGGTCTCCAGTTGTGTATCGCGCTACAGGTATAAATGATCAGGCACTAAATATTTACGCTTCTTGGAAACCACTCAATGTCTAAAATTGCAAATATAGTAGCATGCGATTAGATACCATACTGATAAAAAGGAAAAGGATCACTGTTACCTTCTAAAGTTTCTGCCATACTACAACCTACTCATTCGTGCTAGGCCGTCATTATGATACTGCTGCTCTTCATTAAAACTCTGAAGATCCAGTCAACTCTGTAACCAACCGATAAGCATATTATGTTGAATACCTAAGTTAAATCCTTACTTTCATAAGGATTTCTGGACGTGCCTAGAATAAATGAACATTGGTTGTATTTCTTGTGATAAGCAAACATTGGAAGATGGTCTAAGTTTGAGGAATTAATATGCAGGTGCAAATCGCTATTTTACTTTGTGCTCGACTGACTTCTTAGCATTAGGAGGGGGCGGACATTTTGCGCTCTATCTGGATGGAGATCTGTGAGATTCATTTAGCCCATCCCTTGATACTCATTTGCATGCTTTCTTTTCCCCAAACTTGGTTAAGTAATTTATTTTGTCTTCCTTTTCTTATTATTTCACTCCTCCATTTAAAGGCTGAGTGGGTCAAGTGCAATTTCTGAAACTTTTGGGAACCCTTGTCTGGCATACACCGAAGAATTTGAAATAAAGGAAGTAGAGGTACAAATTAAACCCTTGATTATTTGACGAAGTTAATGTATGTTGTATTTCGGGTTCTAAAAGTTCTGTTCCACCTCCTCAACCAAAACTTGCTACTTGTCTTGTCCAGCTGTGGGGTTTTGCATATGGTTCCCAGTATGAAGAGGCCGTGGCTTACTCAAGGTCAGAAGCACCTGGGATTTGCAGATGGTGATTTTTGTTACTTCTCTGGAGAATAACTGCGATTGTACTCCCTGTTTGGAAGATCATCTCGATCAATCAAACTAGTGTGCTGCACTGATAACTTGTATGAATGATGTCCAAACCAACCAATACCACTTGCAAATGTTGTACATATTTTAAGTTTTTTTACCTCAACTTCTAATCAATAGTTCCATGTAAATGATCATGCTAATTTTGGCCTGTAAATGCAATAAACTTTTAGTGATGCTCATTTATTGTTCTGTTTCCTTGGCACAATTAAAAGATGGGCATTCATATATGTACTGTGAAAATTGCAACTGACTGTACTCAAATTGCTGCAATAAGTTACCCAGAATCTCAGATATGGTTGAAATTGAGTGATTTTTTTGTTGAATTTGGTGCTGACGGATTGGGGTTTTGACGAGTTTCGAACTCAAGTCACAGGTAACTGCAATAATGACATCGACCGAGACCTAAAGGCACAAAAACCGTAATAAGCATATCTTGCTAAGTGGAGCAGCTCCATTTTTTCTTTCGTTGTTAATTGAACCAGGATCTAGTAATGGAAAGGCAAACTTTTCTCAAGGTAAGCGAGATAGTACAAATGGGCTATGGAACCTGTATTATGAGAAAAATTAGGTTTAAGGGGTGTGCAACAGACTGACGGTTGCGGATTAGGGATCACCCGCAACCAAACCGTCAAAGTTACGGATTTGAGAAATTGCGGATTTGAGAAATTCAACCGTGACCGGCCCAATCACCTGCAGATTTGACATCCGCGGATCAACGGATGATATAGGCCGGATATGGATTAACCGCGGATTTAGTCCAAATGATCCCTTGCCTTCTTTCTTCCTGCTTTTGTTTAGAATTTTTCAGCTTTCTTCTAACCCTTTCTTTGGATTTGCATAAGCACAGTTCGTGCTTCAACGTCGTTATACATTTATCATATTTCAAGTTGTGAAACCCATTTACCAAGATGCTCTGTGGCTTCAGCTAATAATCTCAAGCTCCTTCAGAATGACGATGACACATCCATTTACTAAATGTCTTGGTTTCCAGGAACTGCAAGTACCGAAGTACATCATAACGTGCTAATTTGTTAATGATAATAATGGTGTGGAAGGTGGGAGAGACATGATTGAGTTCTTAGTGGTGAACCTTAGTAATTGGGTGTGTGCTGTCAATAAGTCCCCCCACACCCGAAGGAGTAAAGACCCTAACAAAGAAAAGCATAAGCTCAGGTACATTTTTTAAGTCTTTCGTTATCTGTTAGTCACCAGGCTCTCGTTAAAAATACATCAGTGCTCGAGCTTAGACTAGCTATTACTATTTCTATTAATTTCTTTTATTACCCTGCGGTGCAGATAAATTTGCGTTGCGGATTTAAGAATTCACCCGTGACCGATCCATAGATTCTTATAGATTGATTTTCACCCGTAATTTTACGGACGGTTGCGGATGAAATCCGCGGTTCCAGATTGTATGTACACCCGTTTAAGAGACCCATGGCAAGTTGCCTACCCTTGTCATGGGCTGGCTCGGCGCCTGATTTGAATTTTTTCACCGACTTTTGTCTAATACCACATTTTGGTATCAAGGTATATCCAATTAAAATATTCAGAATCAGGAGGCACACGGTCGGAGAACGAAGAATAGTGTGTTGAGACTTAAAACTTAATATTCATCAGATATATTTATTAGAGATTTAAATCCCGATGATCATAGATATTGTGACTAACTTGGAAAACTCCGATTCAGAACCCACCAAAACTCGTGAATATTAGACTTGAGAATCGGTAAAATTGGAGTCGGTGAGGAATTGTAGATCGCCTCAGCAGACTTGTGAGTAGCGAGCACGTAGGGATGGCTATTTGCTTACCCAAACCCATTTCCGTGGGTACCCGCCCCTATTGGGTAGGATTTTACGCGTACAAACGGGATTGGGGTTGGGTATGGATAATACCCGAAATTAGTGAAGCGGGATGGGACGGGGATGGGATTCTAGGTCCCCGCCCCGTACGTTCCCATTTTAGGATTTTATATTTGTATTAATTATTTATATTATATTTAAACTAAGATATTATATTATAAAAGAAAAGGTAAAAGTATAAGATATCATTAATTATTTATATTATATTTAAACTAAGAAATTATATTATATTATATTATAAAAGAAAAGAAAAGGTAAAAGTATAAGATATCATTAATTATTTATATTATATTTAAACTAAAAAATTATATTATATTATATTATATAATTATTGTATTGATTATATTATATTATTTAAGCTTTCTTTATTATATATATTATATTACTTTATGTGTATATTACACAGTGATCCCAAAATGACAAACTATATCCACACGAGGTGAATCCGAACAGTCTGAACACCATGTCGAGACAATTCCAAGTTCTCCAATGGATGATGACCATGATGAAACTGCCGAGGCAAACATTACAGGTGATTGTGATAATGCCGAAGGTGAAATTGCTATAGTTTCAGGGAAGAAAAGATCCATAGTGTGGAACCACTTTGAAAAGAAAAAGATAAAAGTGGAAGACAAAGAAGTTTGCAAATATTGTCATAAACCATTAGGAGGAAAAAGCACAAATGGGACTAAGCATCTACACGCACACATGAAAAGATGTCCTCGACGTAAACAACAAGACATAAGACAATCAATAATCACTCCGAGTAAAAAAAGTGACGGAAGAAGTCAGCTTAACACGTACAGTTTTGATCAATCGTTCGCTAGGAAGGAACTTGCTTATATGATAATCATACACGAGTATCCGCTTTCCATCTTTGAACATGCCGGATTTAGACGATATTCAAATGTGCTTCAACCGTTGTTTAAGGTGGTATCTCGGAGCACAATTAAAAGGGATATCCTTAAAATCTATGATGAAGAAAAAACTAAAACAATGGAGGTGCTACAAAAACATCAAGGTAAAATTGCGTTGACTACTGATATGTGGACTAGTAAGCAAAAGAAATGATACATGGTTATTACGGCTCATTTCATCGATGAATCGTGGATCTTGCAAAGCCGAATTATCAGGTACGCGTATTCATTTAATGATTTCAGGCATTAGATATGCACGTCATAAATGAAAAATCACTACCATTAATTTTGTTACTGATTAATTACTAGTTGCTACGTATTACGGTCTAATCAACCATCTGAATTTTATTCTGTATTAGGTTTATGTATGTGCCATGTCCGCACACGGCTGAAGTCCTGTCAGCCGCATTGATGGAGTGTCTGCTATACTGGAATATCGATGGTAAAGTATCCACTCTTACTGTAGATAATTTTTCCACTAATGATCTTATGATCCAACTTCTCCTAGAAAAATTATCAAGTAACTTACTGTCGGGTGGAGATATTTTTCATATGCGTTGTTGTGCACACATATTAGCTCTTATAGTCAAGAAAGGATTAGAGGGGGTCAAAGGAGCAATCGAGTTGATTCGTAATAGTGTTGCTTACTGGAAAGCAACACCAAAACGAGTTGAGAAATTTTAAGAGGCCGCCCATCAACTAAATATTTCGAGTATAAATAAGTTAGTTCTTGATTGTGAGACAAGATGGAACTCAACATACCTGATGCTTAATACTGCTATTAAGTATCAGAAGGTTTTTGCTCGACTAAAGCAACGTGAGCCACAGTATGATTGTTTGCCAGATGATGAAGATTGGTTGTTGGCAAAGGAAATGTGCGACAAACTTAAGATATTTTATACCTTCACAGAGAAGTTTTCCGGAGTAAAATATCCTACCACCAACCTTTTCTTTCCAAGTTTTTGTGATATTAGATTGTCACTAAATGAGTGGAAAAAATCTAAAGTTGGTGTGATTAAGGAAATGGCATATGAAATAATAGAGAAGTTTGAAGAGTATTGGTTTGTGATCAATGGAGTAATGGCCGTAGCAATTATGTTACGTCCAAGGTTTAAGATGAAATTGATTGAGTTTTATTTTCCACAAATTTATGGTCAAGCTTTTTCAAAAATCGAAATTGATCGAGTACGCGATTTATGCGTTGATTTGGCGACGGAGTATGAATTGAAAGTAAAATTTGCTGAAACATCTGTTAGCCAAAATGATTTGTCTTTCACTTCAGAGATGCATGGTTTTAACGATGACGTAGATCCTTTGGAAAATTTTGATATGTTTGTCTCTAATACTGCTCCTACTAGTACTGTTAAGTCAGAATTAACCAATTACTTAGAAGAAGATCTTTTACCTAGGATTGGTAATTTTGACATACTAGCATGGTGGAAGACAAATGGGATTAAATATCCAGTTTTGCAGTGTATGGCTAGAGATATTTTACCGATTCCAGTTTCAACGGTAGCTTCCGAATCAGCTTTTAGTACCGGAGGTAGATTTGTGAGTGTCCAACGTAATAGACTTCATCCAAAAACGTTGGAAGCTTTGATGTGCGCTCAAGACTGGCTATGGGATATGCTGAATGGTAATGAAATTCTCTTTTTATTGAAATATTTTTTTTTTACATTTAATACATCATTATGGTTATATGATACACTTTCTTATTTTGGCTAGGTGGATCAAAATTCGATGGTGAAACATTTTGGGAAGAAACTGAAGCAGTCGATGAGGTGATCAACATGGAGGAAGATACTTGATAAGAAATAATTAAGAACTAAAATGAGTGATGCTCATTTATAGACCAATTTGTTTTTCTTTGCTTGTTTTACGATGAATTTATGAGTTTGAAATTTTAAATTATTATTATTATTATTGGTTGAACTTAGGTATTGATTATTAAATTAAAGCATCATATTTGAGCTTAATATTATGGGTAACCCGTAAAAAACCCGCCCCGTACGGGTATTTCCCATACCCGCCCCGTCCCAGATCAAGCGGGTAATGGGGAGGGTGTGATTTTTTTTTAACGGGGCAGTGACTGGGATACAAGATCCCCGCCCCATACCCTCCCCATGACCATCCCTACGAGCACGAGCTTGGAAATTGGCCTAAAGAGCAATTTTAACTACTTTGATTGACCGTCAACCAAATTTTAATTATTTTCTTTTATATTTTTGTTTTATTGAACGATCACTTGTTTTTTATTTTTAACGTATAAGAAAAGAAGAAATCATAGCCTATCAATCAAAATCCATTGATCTTTAGAATCTTCAGCATTATAATAACCGAAGTATCATTTCTTCACAAAGGTGCTGCACCTTGAGGTCCTAATTGCCATGGTTCTTTAATATTAGAAAGCGATTGTGAGGAATTTCCTTTTCTTTTTGGTAAGATTCAAAAAATTATGATGATTAAAATTATTAAAATAATTATGTGATTAAATAATAATAATTGTCATAGGTAAACGAAATTCAGATTAAACCAAAATATCTTACTCTTCACAAAAAGTAGGTTCTTCATCGGTAACTTGTAATTTTCGAGATTATATGGTCAAATAATAATAATTAATTCATGTGGATGAGTCCAAATTTGCACCACCCCTAATCTACCGGGGTGCACATTCTGGCTTAAATCATTGGTTCAAATATGCTATGGTGGTTTTCATATTCCCGATTTTCATTCTAATTCTTTTTATCCTAAAATTAAAAATTGTAAACCTTTTCTTTTCTCTCTTTTTTTTTTTTTGATAAACTAAAAATTTATTGATTAATTGGGTGAGAAGTTACAGTGTCTTGCAAGGAGACTACAAATTTTAGCAGAGAAATTATTTGAACAATTCATATTTGTAGTTGTTTCTCGAACAATTTTTGCAAATGCACCAGCTACTTGATTGTCATTCTGACTAAAAAGTAAAATTACAATAAGTACTTTATTTCCTTCGGCATGTTCCTGTTTTCCCATTGAATAAGTAGCATGTTATCTGTGATTGACTGGATAACCAGTTTTGCATCAGCTTCTATGTGAATTTTTGTAAGTTGTTTCTCCCTAGCCCACGCCAAAGCTTCACGTATATCCATGCATTCACCAATCTCCGGTCTCAAAACTCCATCCGCATAGAATCCGTTGATTCCTTCACAGGTATTTGTATGAGAACGTAATACAATGCTAGTACCAAGTGTATTAGTCTCATGATCAAAAGATGCATCTATATTAAATTTTAATACATTTTACATGGGAGGTTTCCATTGTGATATCATATGATTTTTTAAGTTATGTGAATTCATGTCAGAATACTGCATATGGGAATGTAGATGAAGATGGATTTATGCAACTATAAGGGATAAATGTAACTCCCTGAAAGACCACATCGCATCTATCTTTCTAAATTATCTTGGTACTATCATCAGTGTATATAGACATTTTCATCATTACTGCTGCCGTTACTTGTAAACCAACTATCCACCCATTCAGATACATTGTTGCATCTGCTTTGCACCTCATCAATGTCAATATTAACTGTCTTCCAAACAGCTTTGGCATGTCTACAATGAAACAACAAATGTTCTATGGTTTCTTAACTATTACCACAGATTGCACAATGTTTTTCAATGTTGTCATTATAGAGAGCAAGCTTGTACCTAGTTGGATGTAGCTCACGTATGTATTTTCATGCAAAGAGTTTAATCCTATGAGCAGTATTGCATTTCCAAAATGTTTTCCAAACTCTAGGTCGAAATATTCTACCATTCACCTATTCTTTTGAGTCACTCATAGTGAGTTTTTTGTAGGCACTTTTGACCGAGAATTTCCCATATTTGGCCGGCATCCAAATCATAATGTCATCTTTAGATGTATCAAGAAATAAAGATCTTCACAGTATTTTGAATTTCCAGGAAGACTTTTTTTTTTCCTTTTTTTTTCCTTTTTTTTTTCACCAATATTTGAACTTCCAATAACGCTAAAACAAATAGTTGAAAATCATCAAATTTGTTTGCGAAGTTGGATTTATGGTATTGATTAAGATGATAAATAATCAGATATATAACCCATGGTTATGATAATCATATGTATAAGCCACAATCTCCTGAATGATACTTTGGTTTTTGAAAATAGACAATCTTTTGAATGATAATCAGATATATAGGAAACGATAACCCCATAATTAATCTCAATTGGATCACAACTAATATATATATATATATATATATATATATATATATATATATATATATATATATATACTTTGGCGACTGTATTTTCTTCCTAATTAATCTCGATTGGATCTTTAATTCTTGAATGATTTTAAGTTTAAGATTAATCTTTAAGGTACCTTAATTTTCATCGTGTCTTCTCGGAACATGAATTATATCTTGAACATGCTTAATCTTAACATAACGACAAACTGATAAAAGCGCGATCAAGTTTCCTTATCTTGTTTTTCGTTTGTTAAGTAACAACTATTATACAGAGAGGGGAAAAATCGGTTTCAAAGTTTTTTTTTTAAGTAAACCAGGAATATAAAGACCAGTATCGTACATCTGGATCAATGAGATCGGCCGGAACCCCGGTAAATTAGGGGTACACAAAATTGGACTTTATGTGAAAGAACCATGTTTTTAATAATAAAATAGATTAAATTGTTACAGAAATAACAACTACTCAATTAAAACTGTTGGATTGCAGGGATAGGTCTAGCACCATACGCAGTCTCGGCATTCAAATACAAGATATTGTTTATATTACTGATATCTATCAACTGGAGAGTTTGGAATTGAAAAAGCGGGGGTCTAATAACCACACCCAATATTTCGCTTAGCAATCTTTATGGACAACTCCAATATAATTCCAAGAGAATCAACTAGACATAGAGACTCAATCAATGGAAATATATCCAAGAGTTGTATCTCTATTTCTCAATTCAATCCGCAATCAAACAAATAGGAATTTGCGAGCTCGATTGAATATGATAAATAACTTGGACGATATCAAAAACCAATATCCAAGTGTCAATCAATTCAATCAACGACCCAAAGACCGGATACCAAGAACTGATTGAAAAAAACGCACAACCTGTGATATTTCTATTATATAAAAAAATATAATGCGGAAAAGAATAACACAGACACCAGAAATTTTGTTAACGAGGAAACCGCAAATGCAGAAAAACCCCGGGACCTAATCCATATTTGAACACCACTGTATTAAGCCGCTACAGACACTAGCCTACTCCAAGTTAACTGATGACTGAAATGTAGTTGACCCCTAACTAATATCACACTGATCAAGGTACAGTTGCGCACCTTACGTCTCTGAATCCCAGCAGGACTCTACGCACTTGATTACCTTAGATGATCTCACCCACAACTAAGAGTTGCTATGATCCAAAGTCGAAGACTTGATAAACCAATTTATCTCATACAGAAAAGTCTATTGAATAGATAAATTTGTCTCCCACAGATAAACCTATGAGTTTTGTTCCGTATTTTGATAAATCAAGGTGAACATGAACCAATTGATATACCAGACTTATATTCCCGAAAAATATCCTAGAAATATCAATCACCTCACAATAATCTTAATCGTATAGTAGTGAAACAAGATATTGTGGAATCACAAATGATGAGACGAAGATGTTTGTGACTACTTTTTATTTTGCCTATCGGAGATTAAATCTCGAGTAAATCTTAGAGAAGATAGTACTCAATCACGATAGAAAACAACAAGATTAGAACACGCAACTATATAGAAAATAGTTGGGTCTGGCTTCACAATCCCAATGAAGTCTTTAAGTCGTTAACCTACAGGGTTTCGTGAAAAACCTATGGTTAAAGGAGAATCGACTCTAGTCGCAACTAGTATCACACATGAGGTGTGGGAATTAGGTTTCCCAGTTGCTAGAGTTCTCCTTTATATAGTCTTCAAATCAGGGTTTGCAATCAATGCTACCTTGGTAACAAAGAATTCCCGTTAGATGAAAACCTTATTAGACTCAAGCTAATATTTTTCCACTGTTAGATCAAACCTAGCTTGTTGCACACAAATGAAAAGTGACTTCATTTAGATATGAGTAACTGTACCTAAACGTGTGCTCCTTGTTGGCTCAACAATAGTTAACTGAAGTTAGCCATATGAACACTTTCATATCAACCATATTCATCTTAACCATAACTAGTTCAAATGACTCAAATGAAACTAGTTCCAGAGTTGTTCAATTGTTTATAATCTCATAGAAGTATACAAGACACAATTGAAGAAAAATCGATTTTGATTCACTTGAATCAATTCATAAACATTATAGCCATTTTTTTGCAAAAGATTGCATTCCTTATTATATAAATGTATTAGTTCATGAACAAACCGATTTTAGAACATAACCTACTCAAGTATGCAAACAGGTACGCATACTTAAGTAGCCGGACTCAGTTTGGGTTCGCCAGTATGCGAACGAGTACGCATACCTTTCAAACTCAGTAGAAATTCCCGGACCTGAACCTCACGCCAGTACGCGTTCCAGTATGTGTACAAAGTTCCCGGATTTTCACTAAACCAACCAATACGCATATGGGTATGTATACTATGGTTCCCGGACTTGGATTACATATATGAAAGTACACATACTATGCTTTATCCAATCATGGTTAAGTGTTCTAAAATCCATTTCAATCATTGAAACATTCTCGGTAGACGGGAATAGCTGTCTCACACAAACTATTAGCTTCAAAGAAATTTTCAAGTGATCGAATGATCAATACGAAACATTCCGAGTCTACATCAAATGATTGTCTCACACAAATCATGTAAGATATTACCAGGAGATTTTCACATGATCATGTGTCGTCAAGAATATAAGATGAACTTGGTTAAATCGAAAGCTTACCAACACATATCGAGAAATATGTAAGCGCGTTAAACTCAGCTCGAAATATCAAATGTGTATAATTGAAGTCTATATAGCTATACGACTTTTGTCTCAAATATAAGATAGAGTAGATAGACTTTTGAGTGATAGATGAGTTCAAGTCTCCACATACCTTTTATTGATGAAGTTCCACAAGCTCCCCTTATTAGTTCTTCGTCTTCATTCGATGAACGTCGTGAAGTCTAATGCTCAACTATAATTTTTATTCTAATCCGAGACTTAGTTATAAGTAGAATAGAAATCAAGATTTATAGTTTTGACAAATAAACTTGACAACAAGCTTGAAGCAACTCTTGCGAGTTCGACCGAGCAGTGCTCTAAAAATCTCCCCCTTTGTCAATTTTATTGACAAAACTATCAACACATATGGAATAAATAAACTTTGTAGCTTTCAATCCAAATGCTTGATTTCCTTGGTTCTTCAACATTACTCGAAATCTTCGTCACTTCCAAGTACTCTAGTGATTCTGAATGTGTTCAACTCAGCATCATAGTTGTTGAAGACCCATAGCTATAACAATGAGAAAATAGTTGCTCTCAATCATTGTTATACAGTGTCATAGTATTATTACACAACATCAAAGTCCAATTGTA
The DNA here is from genome assembly GCF_003573695.1 of Papaver somniferum. Taxonomy (NCBI): domain Eukaryota; kingdom Viridiplantae; phylum Streptophyta; class Magnoliopsida; order Ranunculales; family Papaveraceae; genus Papaver; species Papaver somniferum. Next base: position 45,390,481 of record NC_039359.1, read on the forward strand.
TCACAACTTTGACAACAATACTATGGTGATGTGTATCAATCCCTCTTAGTCAATACTTCATCTCACATGAAAACCACTCCCCCTTACATAATGATCCGTAAACCATATGTATTTTTAGTGTGAACTATACATTAATTCTCCCCTTTTTTGTCAATATAAATTGGCAAAGGTACGACTAGTGGGATTCTAATGAAATTTCCATAGAGATACTTCATGACCAAAAGAGAATAACATATCAACTTTGTTACGATGATTTCACATAGTCGAAACTAGTGTATTCATCAAGGAGTTTATAAAGATACAAGAAAACTCCTACAATATTCCACAGCCGCACTCCACACAAAGATTTGGAAATTAAGCAAAAGTTTAACTAAGAACTCTCCCCTATAAAATGTCATTCCCGAAAGAACAACAAGAGCGACCTTACTTTCACAAGAAAAGAAGGATTTCTTTGGACATTAAAAAATCACATGAAACATGAATTTGTATCCAAAATACTCAACTAAATTAACCACAAGAGAACCCATGATTAATTTAATCGGAAATGCTCAACATAAGAGAATTTACGGAGCCGCACATTATTTACACACAAAAATATGGATCAGGGAAAGACCAATACTGCGGAATATTCAAAGATTCATTCTCTTTTTGATCAATATTTGCATAGAGACATGTGATAGACTTAATCTTTGTAAACAAAAGTTCATCCTATCTTCCATCAATATTTGCATAGTGACATAATAAGTTTAATTTTTGTTTGTCAAAAATTCATTCAATGTTTTATCATTATTTACATAATGACATATGAAAGACTTAACTTTTGACATATGGGACACTCATAGTTCACAGACGCAAACACACATATCTCATAACAAGTTGCAATATATGAAACCATAAAGATTAATACTGCAAAAATCATCTTCCAAATAAACTTTAGAATTTAAATAAATAAATCTAAAAACATTGCAAGATGAAAATCGTTGGAAATAGCTATGTGTACTCACAATAATGGCTATTCCAAACCCCAGTTATCCTTCTTAAAACACATGAATAAATTCTCATAAGAAGTTTCCTAGACATTAAGGCCTCTAAATTTTTTTTATCGTCCCCGAACTCCTTGTCGTCAACAACCATGGGAACATAAGGTTCATGAAGAAAGGAGTCAATTCCAAAAAACCTTCTAGACTGATGCCGAACCAGGGCCTTCTGAATTTCGAGAGTCCTAAAAACAATATCTTTTATTTCCTGAATCTCCTTTCTTGTTTCATTCAACTCTTCAAGAACCCCAGAGAACTTCTGTTGATTAGAAGGAACAACTCTTGGTTTTCTCACATTCCTCCTTTTTCTTTTCAAAGTTGAAGGTACATGAGATTTATCTTTTTCCTTCATGATTGATGGCTTAACAATTATATTAACATCTTTTCTATCAGATTACATAATGCTTGGATTCTCCATACCAGTATGAGATTGTGAGAGGAATTCACAAGTCAGACTCAACAAGCAATCTTGTGATAAAAAGAATTTTCAGAAAAGGAAAAAGGAATGTAGGGTTACAGAACCTTTATATACTAAAAGAGTCACGTACGCACTACTCTCAACCCTAAAGAAGGCAGAATTGTCGATTTTAACCCTCTTTTATTGCTCAAACAGAGTAAAATCTTTTCAATATCAATTAGATATAAAAATATGGAAGAATTCCAAAAAGTTGAAACTAAGACCAAAAAGAAGAAATATGAAAAATCATTTTCTCTTTTCCTAAAGCCTGAAGGTGCAAACCCTTGTCTCTTTTTGAACCAGGTACATGAGACAAGATACACAACCAACACACTTAAGTTGTGCTGGGGTGACCAATAATCTTTCCACCATAACCTTCTTGAATGGAATTCTTAGAACCATGTTTCACAAATTTTTTAGATCGTATTCTTTATCTAGTGGTCTAATTTTTTCCTTAGAAATTAACTTCTTTGAAGAAGAGATGAGAATACATACCTCAGAAGACTTCTGAACAAGTTTGAGCTTATTTATGCTTGTCTTGAGCTCCGAGACACAGTTATTGATGTGAATGTATTCTGGAGCAAACATTTTAGATTCAAGACTTCCTTCAGTGAAAGTCAAGGAGTTTGAACTGTTCTTCTTCCTTTGATGACTTTTCATATTCCCAGAAGAGCCAGTTGTCCATATGACATTTTCCCCTTTACAGTTGTAAACCGGTTTTGTGTCCTATTTACAATCAAGAATTGGCTCATCACAACACTTTTCTTGATTGCAGACAAGACCTTTTACTCCAGCAAAATGAAAAGCGGGTTTGATTACTTCCTTAGACATCCATATAAAAATGTTATGAAGTTTTTCATTCCGCGGTCGAAAACAACATCTTATTTCAAGGTGACCTTTGTTCCCGCAATAATAACAGTTGTAGGGAATGTTTTTGACTGTTCTCATATGAGATGTTTTCGAAGGTGGACAAACTTTTTTGATAGGAACATCAGCTGCTGAAGGAGGTTTTTCACTTTGGAACTTGTCATTAGCACAAAAAAAATTGATCTTACTAGTACTTGGAGCGTCTATTCCTTTATAGCCCAGACCACGTGTATCACGATGTTCTTTACATGCTCCTAGCATAGTGGATAATTTTTTAGAGATAGCATTGAATCTTTTCAGATTCTCTTCCAGTGATTTGACTTTATCAAGAGCAGCAGCAAGATCAGCCTCCAATTGTTTTTCTCTGGCGAGAAGGTTTATTTCTCCGTCGTTAAAACATTTTTGTTGAGAGTCATATCTTGCTTCAGTTTCTGCAAGTCTTTCTTTCAACACAAAGAGGTTTCGATGAAGATTATCACATTCAGAATTATTTGAGCTCACATCTTCTTCACGATATTTAAGAATAGATTGTAAGAGTTTGTAACCGCAATCATATCTCTTAAAGAGTTTTCTCAATTTACTATTTTCTTGACAGAGAGGAGTCAGATATTCAGCCAAGCAAGCAGTTGATTTCTTTTTCTTTAAGAGATTGTAAAAAAGCTTGATATATTATGAGACTTACTCATCAAGATCTTGTCCCTCTTCTGAATCACTTTCATCTGAAAGATCATCCAACTGTTCATCTAGGGATTTTTCCCAGTCGAACACAGTTTCAGTCAATGGAGAAGATATGATAGATCTCTAAGGAGACTCAAGGCTTTGAACCAAATCAAAGGGCTTCTGAACTGGTGTTGCATTGTCAGTGATAAAACTACTGTCTATAGAGTCAGATCGCTATAAACACAGACTTTTGAGGTCTTAAACGTGTTTTCCTGCTCTGATACCAATTGAAAAAGCGGGGGTATAACAACCACACCCAATATTTATCTTAGCAATCTGTATGGACAACTCCAATATAATTACAAGATAATCAACTAGACAGTCAGACTCAATCAATGGAAATATATCCAAGATTTGTATTTCTATTTCTCAATTCAATATGCAATCAAACAACCAGGAATTTGCGAGCCCGATTGAATATAAGAAATAACTTGGACGATATCAAAAACCAATATCCAAGTGTCAAACAATTCAATCAACAACCCAAAGGCCGGATTCAAGAACCGATTGAACTTAACGCTCAACCTATGATATTTCTATTATATAACAAAATATAATGCGGATTAGAAATAACACAGACACCAGAAGTTTTGTTAACGAGGACAACGCAAATGCAGAAAAACCATGGGACCTAGTCCAGATTTTAACGCCACACTGTATTAATCCGCTACATACACTAGCCTACTCCAAGTTAACTTCGGACTGAAATGTAGTTGAGCCCTAACCAATCTTATATTGATCAAGGTATAGTTGCGCTCCTTACGTCTATGAATCCCAGCAGGAATCTACGCACTTGATTCCCTTAGATGATCTCACCCACAACTAAGAGTTGCTGCGACCCAAATTCGAAGACTAGATAAACCAATATGTCTCACACAGAAAAGTGTATTGAATAGATAACCCCGTCTCCCACGGATAAACATATGAGTTTTGTTCCGTCTTTGGATAAATCAAGTTGAACAGGAACCAATTGATATACCGAACTTATATTCTCGAAGAAAAACCTAAAAGTATCAATCACCTCACAATAATCTTAATCGTATGGTAGCGAAACAAGGTATTGCGGAATCACAAACGATGAGAGGAAGATGTTTGTGACTACTTTTTATCTTTCCTATCAGAGATTAAATCTCGATCAAATCTTAGAGAAGATAGTACTCAATCACGATTCAAAACAGCAATATCAGAACACACAACTAAACAGAAAATAGTTAGGTCTGGCTTCACAATCCCAATGAAGTCTTTAAGTCATTAACCTACAGGGTTTCGTGAAAAACCTAAGGTTAAAGGAGAATCGACTCTATTCGCAACTAGTATCACAGAGGAGGTGTGGAGATTAGGTTTCCCAGTTGCTATAGTTCGTCTTTTGTATAGTCTTCAAATCATGGTTTGCAATCAATGTTACCTTCGTAACAAAGCATTCAATATTCACCGTTAGATGAAAACCTGATTAGACTTAAGCTAATATCTTTCAACCGTTAGATCGAACTTAGCTTGTTACACACAAATAAAAAGTGACTTCATTTAGATATGAGTAACCGTACCTAAAGTGTGCACCTTGTTGGCACAACAATAGTTCACCGAAGTTAGCCATATGAACACTTTCATATCAACCATATTCATCTTAACCATAACTAGTTCAAATGACTCAAATGAAACTAGTTCTAGAGTTGTTCAATTGTTTATATTTTCATAGAAGTATACAAGACACAACTAAACCAAAATCTATTTTGATTCACATGAATCAATTCATGGACGCAATAGCCAGGTTTGCAAAAGATTTCATTCCTTATTATATAAATGTATTCGTTCATGAACAAACCGATTTTAGAACATAACTTACTCAAGTATGCAAACAGGTACACATACCTAAGTAGCCGGACTCAGTTTGGGTTCGCCAATATGCAAACGGGTACCTTCCAAACTCAGCAAAAATTCCTGGACCTGAACCTCACGCCAGTACGCGTACCGGTATATGTACAAGGTTCTCGGACTTTCACTAAGTCAACCAGTACGCGTACGGGTGTGCATACTATGGTTCCCGAACTTGGATTACATATATGCAAGTTTACATACTATGCTTTATCAAATCATGGTTAAGTGTTCTAAACTCAATTTCAATTATTGAAACATTCTTGGAAGATGGGAATAACTTTCTCAAGCAAACTATTAGCCTCAAAGCAATTTTCAAGTGATCGAATGATCAATACGAAACATTCCAAGTCTACATCAAATGACTGTCTCACACAAATCATGTAAGATGCTACCAAGCGATTTTCACATGATCATCTTTTGACTTTCGTCAAGAATATAAGATGAACTTGGTTAAAGCGAAAGCTTACCAACACATATTTCGAGAAATATGGAAGCGAGTTAAACTCAGCTCGAAATATCAAATGTGTATAATTGAAGTCTATATAGCTATACGACTTTTATATTAAATATGAGATAAAGTAGATAGACTTTTGAGTGATAGATGAGTTCAAGTCTCCACATACCTTTTGTTGATGAAGTTCCACAAGATCCCCTTAGTAGTTCTTCGTTTTCATTCGACGAACGCCGTGAAGTCTAATGCTCAACTACACATTCTATCCTAATCCGATACTTAGCTATAAGTAGACTAGAAATCAATACTTATAGTTTTGGAAACTAAACTTGAATACAAGCTTGAAATAGCAACGCTTGCGAGTCCGACCGAGCAGTGCTCTAACAGGAATAATTACGAAAAATTTGGACCTTTCCAATTTAAACTACTCAAAACCAGAGAGTTAACTTCTAATTTGGATAAACTAGTTTCCATTCTATTATGTTCCTGCACAACCTTTATCAGATTTCCTAGCACAAAATCAATTACTTCAAAATTTCCACATTTCATATAATGAAATCCTAAGTGAAATCTTCCTTGAACTTCTCTAATATAAGTATCCTTTATTGCTTCTAGAGTTTCTTCATCCTAAGCTTGAAAGTTGATTTTGGCCTTTGGAAACTCCTTTTTCCAGTCTAGTGTGAGTTATGCTCCTCTTCTTTTTTTGCAGTTTTCAGGGATATGGTCTTTGAAGTTTCTTGCGCCCACACAGATCCCTGCGAAGGACATGGCAACCATAAAAAAATTAGTATATTAGTATAATATATTATTTTCATCAGTGAAATGAACAATCAAAGTGATAATGCTGATAGTAACACCACTATGGTGGTTAATCATTATTTTCCTGGTATCCTGAGTATTTCTCTTGTAATATAGATTATTTATAATATGAATCTGATTGTGCATAACCGTATTATAGCAGCACAAATGTTGTCTGACACTGTTTTCAATAGAATCAACATAGTGAGATTTGTTTTATTTTTAAAATGGGGTCACATCTGGATTTCCAAATGAACCATCATATAGTGGCAAAAATAGCATTCCAGCTACTGAGATTGTAGTTTGCAGTGAACCAATTGTTTAGCCAATCCTGAAAGGAATTGGAATCTCCAAACATCGGGTGATTATAAGTAAACAACTGGGTCCAAACATCGGAAGCAATGGGACAACACATTAACACGTGACTAATGTCTTCCTTAACACTTTTGCAGCAGGAGCAAAGAAGATCAATGTAGCTGACGATACTGGCGGTCTTAGCATTAGTAAGAAGAATTTCATAAGCACATTTTCAGATAAACAATTAGATGACTAGTGAAGCATCCAACTTCTAAATATTTATCTTGAGATTGTCTTCTTCATATTTCTCAGAGATTTGCTTGTCATACAAGGACTTCACGGTGAACTCCCCTTTTCTAGTTATATTCCATCTTATGGTATCTTCTTGATGAAGATCAAAAAGAGTGTCTTGGATAGCTAATTGATCTGTAGGAGAGAACTATAGAGCCATAGAGTTGGTATCCAACTCTCAACTCTCCACTAGAGTTTATCAGCTGATTGACAGTAATGAGATCATCAGGGCATTGAGGAGGTTTCACCAGAATGCTATCTTTGTTGTGGACCCATATATCCTCCCAAATATGAACTTTTTCACTATTTTCAACTTTCCATCTGGTATATTTCTGAATGTTGGCCACTCCTTCTAGGATTTCTTTCCATGTCCAAGAATCATTAGTCTTGGGCTTTGTGCTCATTCTGACTACCACTTGGTCCTTAAAATATGAAGCTTTCATGGTATATGACTATAGAGAATGTGGTTCTGATATCAGCCTCCGAGCTATTTTTGTTACCATAGTATCAATGAAGAAATCCATATTTTTGAATCCAAACCCCCTAGCTCTTTTATCTTGCATACAAAATCCCATGCAATGAAGTATAGACCTTTTGGTTTCTCAGGATCTTTGTCCTAAAAGAAATACGTTTATATTGTTTTCATCTCCTTGCAAGTTGATTTGGGAAGTTTAAAGTAATTTACCTGATAGGTGCTTGAAGTCACAGAGTGTGTCATGGTAGCTTTGCCTACAGTGGATAAAGTGTTTTTCTACCTTGCTAATCTGAACTTGATCTTGTGAATGCAAGGCTTGTATTGTGTTTTTCTTGGTGAAAAAGGGAGAGCTTAAGTACTTGTCCTTTATGTCAATCTTCTGAACTTGCATGAAATTACTGATGCTGTCAGCAGTGTCAGTACTAGTAATTTTGCTGAAGAAAATGCCAGATTTAGAGAAATTGATCATTGGCCTGAATTGCTACTAAATGCACTGAAGACTTGAACCAGATTTTCGCATTCTTCCATATTAGCTTTACTGAACACCATACAGTCATCAGCAAAAAGGAGGTGGCTTATGGATGAAGCTTGAGGGAAGATTCTGGTACCATAAATTATATCCAACTGCTTAGCATTTATCAGACTTCTAAAGTGGGCCTCCATAGAGAATACGAAAGATAGGGGATCTCCTTGTCTTAATCCTCTAGATGGTTTAAAGAATTTCCTAGGAGAATCATTCTGTCAAAGCATTGCTCGGTTGAACCCACCAAGCATTGGTATGTCAAGTTTGGTTGTCATATTTTAGTGTCAAATCTCAATTAGATTCGCTTGATTAAATGTACTAAATTCGACCTCGTTTAGGTTAGACTAAAAAGTCTAGTAATGTTGAGACATACAAGTATTAATCTGAAGACTCGAAGATCGTGAAGGCGTATCGAATACAATGAAGACATCATCCTTCCACTCGAGGTTAGTAATACCGACTTGACTTGTTTCCATTCTTATCGTTGCTTTCAAGTCGTTTAAGATTGAAAACATAACATGCGAGGTTATATTAAATACTCTCTAGTATTAGATTTGGTCGTTTTATTATGATCAAAGTGTCAAGGAAGAATATTTGATTACGAAGTATAACATTTATCTGTTGAACTTCGTAAATGCGACATCGACATAATCTATGTAACTCGTTACTTGATTGTTTACTGGATATATGTATGATTTCATCTTAGGAAACTATGTTTAATTGCATATGTTTAAAGGAAGTACATGTACGAAACTTGTTTCATAATCGAAAAGAAATCAATAGGCGTTTTAGTCCGATTTTCATTGAAGAACTATTGGGTGACCAATTCGAACCGAGGTAAGAACTTTGGTAGAACTGATAGACGCATTTATGTGTCTAATATAGCTCATTTGTATATATTGTTAGTGCTCGATATCGTACTTATTTGGTTATTTTATTTATTTGTAGGTGTTTTTGGAAGAATAAGGCTTTGTGGCGAAATTGGCTAAAAATGCGGCATTTGGACCTCCGTTGATAACGTGCCGGAAGCGCCCCAGAATTGTACCGGAAGTACCCCAGGAATATCCCGGAGGAACCCCGAAAAAAAGTGCGGAAAATGTCCCAGAGAAATCACTATACGGACCCTCGATTTTGGATAAGGGGTAACCTAATTACTAAGGGGTGACCTATTTCCAGGCAGCTGCTAAAGGGAGAACAACACAGCATAAGGGCACCCACCTTCTTCACGTTTTGAATTGGAAAATTGGCGGGAAGTTCACTGGCAGATTGATAATCGAATTTTGATGGAGTTTTAACGAGATTCAATCGCCGAAATCAGTTGAGCTGGACTTGGATGGACTAAACATGCCTAGTACAATCGATTGGAACCAACCAATTGGGCTGGAATGGCCGAGAGAGGGTTTCAAAGTTTCCAACAGAGAGACGTGTTCTCTGTTGGGTTTTTAGAATATTTTTGAGAGATTTATGGAGGACTTTGACGCTGGATTAACATGTACATGGTCCTATTCAAGATTATGGAAGAGTTTGGTAGCTATTTTATAGCCAACAACACGTGAAAAAGCTCAACAGAAGCGATTATCGTTTCAACTGCATGAGAAGAAGAAAAAGAATAATCGCATATTTATCAAGATTTATGGATCTGTTGGGCTATATAAGTGTTGTTTTACATCAAAGAAAAGTTGGAAAACCTTAGGAGAGAGTTTAGAGTCGATGAGAGCCTAGGAGAAGCAATTATAGAGGAGACAGCGCTGTTGCTGCTGCTGCCATTAAAGCTTCTGAAGAACACGAAAAACAGACTCGCAGAGTCCGTCGTTCTTCAGCAGACTTATTTTCAATACCACTGTTGTTGTTTCACAGCAGTAGATAGTTATCGTTTACAGCAGTCTTAAATTACCATATTCTTTTGTAACAGTGACCCCTTTGTAACGGTGACGCTGTAACACTTTCACAGCGTTACAATTTCCTGTTTCATCTTATACATCAATAAAAACACCTATTTTAGCCATGAATTTATCTTGTGAGTGTGTTTTTGGGATGAGGAGCTAAACCCCTTAGCCAAGGCGACGGAGGAAGCCATTGGTCCTTATTTATGGTATAACTCTAACTTTATTATTTATTTGCAATATTATTACATGATTATTTGCATGGAATTTTTATTGGAAAATTGATTTTTATTGAATAATTGTGATTCATTTTGATGGAGCATGCTTAGTTTAAGACTCTTGATGTTTCATGCTTGGTGTTTACATTTATTACTTCAAAAATCTACAAAAGGCATAATATTAGAATCACTCTAAAAGAAAAATTGCATGAATATTAATTATTAGAATTTATCAAATAATGGATCAATGGTGGAATCCAAGTCTTGGTGTTTTTCTCTAAAGGTTTGAACTATTTTATTTATTTGCGTGTTTAATTTAAATCTAGAAAAATTGTTTTCTTCACAAGTCTGATACGAATCCGTTTTACCACTTCAACTACAAACATCATTTGAAAATACATCAAATTTTTGGCGCCGCTGCCGGGGACCTGTGTTTAGTTAGCATTTTTTTTTAGATTTTTTAGATTTTTATTATTTTTGTTCTTCTTTACGTTTTTAGGTTTTTTTTGTTTCCTTGCAGATTTTTGAAGATTGGAGCGAAAGACAATTTTGCCAAAGCTTGTGGTGATTTACTTAAAGTTTGGGAGCGAAAAGCAAAGCTAAAGGAGCGAAAGAAGAATATTTTCTTTATTTTGTAAAAGAGAGAAAAAAAAAAGAGAGACATTTTTATTTTTGTAATTTTTTTTTTAGACTTTCTTTTCTTTTGTATTTTTTTTTTATGGACTTTGGACATTAATTTTGGGACATTTTTATTTTTATTTTTAAACCCTACGGAAGGGTACCCTTAAATATAAACTGTTTGCAGGGAAGGACGACGATTACAATATCGTCTCGGCCCCTCGGGTTCGCGCACGACATAGCAGTCGTGGCCCGAGTCGACGACAACGGTTCATCGCCCGTCTGGTACGGGAGGTAAGTCCAATCGAAACACTCGCGAATCTCCTGCAAGCGGGTTACTGTATTTCTTAAGGTGATAATTGTTTGAGGACGAACCAGACTGTTTTTATATTCCTAGTAAAGGGAAAGGCCTGGCCTAAACAAGATAAGGGTTCGGATTTCATCACCGCTCCCTTCTTTCCCGCCTTAGGAAAAAGAAACCTAAAGCGAACCTAAGCCTAAAATTTGGACTAGAAAGAGACCTATAGGGTATCGAGCTTAACAGGACAATCATTCGAAAAATATTGGTTACTCTTTTAAGCACACCTCGAAGTTCTTGACGGTTTCTGCGAGTTGAATGCGTGACTGCGCCGCATAGGATCGGTGAGGTTTTGGGTATCAAAGATCCACTGATCTTCCCTCACCTCGATTCAACTTGCTTTAACTTGGATTGATTCCAGAGGAGTTTGCTCAAATTGTAACGAATTCCCTTTCGAAGGATTAGAAGCTGGTCTAGAAACAATCTAAGTGGAGCCATCATGCTTGTTGTTTGCTAGAAATCTTTAGGTTTGCTGTGGTAAAGTCGAGTCAGCCTGCTGTGTGATTGCTAGAACCTTCCTGTTAGGATTTTTTATTTTTTTTTGAATTTTTTTTAGTGTATGCCCGATTTTGTTAATAGGGCTTGGAAAAGAGATACTCTAGGTCGATTGATTAGCGAAAAACCTAGTAGTTCTTCTGATTTAAGCAGGGAGCTCGAAGACTCTTCTTTTGAGAGCCCTGTTTTTGGAAACTTCAGTTTTGAGAATTTATCTCTGAGTGATAAAAGTACCCCTAGTACTTTTGTTGTGCCAGCGATGGCAACTTTGAAAGATTACATGTTCCCAACTAGGACCAACCGAGCTTCATGCATTAAATTGCCAGCCACTACGGCTAATTTTGAGATAAAACCTAGTATTCTTCAGATGATCCCTATATTCTTAGGAAAAGATGATGAGAACCCTTATTTCCATATTAGGGACTTTGAGGAAATCTGTGGGACAATTAGAATAAAAGACCTTACTGATGAAGTCTTGAAACTTAAAATGTTTCCCTTTTCCTTGAGAGATAAAGCCAAGACCTGGCTTAACAACCTACCGTCTGAATCCATAGAAACATGGCAGGAACTTATCGCTGCCTTCTATATGAAATTCTACCCTAAGCATAAAACTGCAGCTGTTAGGCAGAAAATTAGTGCTAGTGTGCAACAAGAGGGAGAGTCTCTTTATAGGTTTTTAGAGCGATTCAATGATCTCCTATCTCAGTGTCCTCACCATGGATTTGATATATGAAACTTGTACAGATTATTTATGATGGTTTAGATTATTCGACCAAAGCCATGGTTGAATCTATGTGCGCTGGTGAGTTCACTAGTAAAAATGTTGATGATGCTTTTACCTTCTTAGGAGCTATCGCTGAAAAATCCCAACAGTGGGAATCTTGTGTTGAACCCCCTAAAAGACTCTTGGTCAATAGAAGTAGCACCAATATGGTAGATACGATTTTTGCGTCAGATGCTAAGTTTGCTTCTTTATCCAGAAGGTTAGAAGCTTTAGAAATGGGTCAGACTAAAAATAGGTCCCTTGTTGAACCTAATAGAGCCTCTCAAGTCTCTAGTTGTGGAATAGAGCCCGATAATTCATTTTGGGAAGGTCAGGTTAGTGAAGAGCAATCCCATGTTGTCTATAACAATGCTAGGTTTGAGAACCGTCAGAAGTTTGACCCATACTCAGAAACCTACAACCCTGGTTGGAGAAACCATCCTAATTTCTCTTGGTCTAAGGGCCAGAGTCAAGGCCAGTCTAGCAATTCTCAGCCTCCCCCAGGTTTTGGTTTTAAGAACTCTTCAGGTCAAACCCAGTTTCAGAACACTTCCGAGAAAAAGATCTCTACCTTAGAGGAAGCTATCACTATGTTAGTAAGTAACCATGACATGCTATCAAAGAACCACATGAGCTTTCAACAAGAAACTAGGCAGGAATTGAAGAATACTTCCCAGAGTCTTGCCAAGTTAGAACTTCAAGTAGGACAAATAGCTAAGTTTATAAGTGAGAGAGAAGATGGAAGGTTCCCTAGTCATACTGATCCTAACCCTAGAGGAGAGAAATCGTACAATCATGTGAATGCTGTCACGACCCTTAGGAGTGGAAAGAAAGTTGATAATAAGGTCGACATACCTGAAAGTGAACATGTTGTAGTTCACCCTTATGAGCCAGAAAATGAGGAGACTGATAGAGTCTCTAAAGATACCAATGAGGGTCCTGTTGAGCCTGGTTTTGTCCCCAGAGCCCCATTTCCCCGGTTATTGGCACCAACAAAAAATGAATCAAACTTTAATGACATAATGGAGGTTTTTAAGAAAGTCACCATAAACCTTCCGTTACTAGAAGCAATTAGGCAACTACCATCTTATTCCAAGTTCCTTAAGGATCTTTGTACACGAAAACGTAAGCTTAATGTCCATAAGAAAGCCTTTTTAGCTGGTCAAGTAAGTTCAATTCTTCTGAACCAAACACTCCCTAAGTACAAGGACCCTGGATGCCCTACCATATCTTGTGCAATTGGTAATCACATGGTCGATAAGGCATTACTTGACTTAGGAGCTAGTGTTAACTTACTCCCGTATCATGTATACACCCAGCTAGGTCTTGGTAAGCTGAAACCGACCAACATGACACTACAATTAGCTGATAGGTCTGTCAAAGTCCCTCGTGGTGTCATAGAGGATGTTCTAATTGAGGTTGATAAGTTTGTTTATCCAGTTGATTTTGTTGTTCTAGACACCCAGCCAGTTCAGGACCCAAGTGCTCACGTCCCGGTGATTTTAGGTCGCCCATTCTTAGCCACATCTAATGCTATCATCAATTGTAGGACTGGACTCATGAACATATCCTTTGGTAATATGACCACTGAACTGAATGTTTTTAATGTTACTAGACAACCTTCCAATGATTTAGAGGAAGTGAATATGATTAGCACTTTAGTTCAAATTCAGGATAATTGGGATGACACTTTATTTAATGATTGTGTGGATGCATTTGATGAGACAATCTTACTAAGACAGATAGGTGAACCTACTGTAGAACTACAAGAAGCTCTTGAGCATTTCAAGGACTCCGAAGATTCGGAAATCCAAGCAATAATTAAAGGTTTGACTGAGAGTAGTGAAAACCCTATGTTTGGAGGTAGTAATGATTCTTGTGATAGTCAAGTATCCCCATTGGAAGTCCCTAACTTGGGACTCGAGCCTAGTGAGGTATTCCCTGAGTCTATTCAGACTCCACAACCTGATCCTCCTGATACTGTCCAGGAGAAAATCCATATGTTAGAGGCCCGTTTTTCGGATGAATATGTTTCCCGAGACACTCATATGAAGCCCAATTGGGCACTCCAGATAAATCCAATTGTCTTGCGAGAAACTTTAGATCAGGTTGTGCTCTTTCTGCTCATTTTTCTGTGCTTGACTATTTGTCTCCTATTAGTGGCAGTTCTATTTGGTCTTATGGACCCACAATTGTTTCGACTATTGGTATACGACTTTGGAAGGTGAAAATTCTTTTTGAGGTATTTGATGTCTAGATAATGACTATAAATTTAGCATTTACTGGGAGGCTCCCGCGTTCTTGTGATACGGTAATATCCTTCCTTATTTCTTTTCCCTCAAGTGGTAACATTTTCTCCTTGTATTTGCTTTAATTTCGTAAGTAGAAACATTGAGGAAAATGTTAGATTTAAGTTTGGGGGTGGGGAAGAAACACTTTTTGGCTTTTAGTTGCAATAAACAAACTCCAGAGCTTAGAAATTATGCCTATTGAGGATTGCACTAACTAATCTAACTGGATGGAAGCATTTTGGTTGTAGGAGTTGAAGAACCAATCTGATTAGATGGAAACATCTAGAAGAGTCTATTCATAAAAGCACAGAGCTCAGGTGTTAGAAATAACATGATAGTTTCACCATATCTCGTTGAGTCCTTTTCACTTCTATTTTTATTTTATTTTGTTTTGTTTTTAAACTATGTTTCTCTAAGTGATAGGTGGGGCCCACGATTCAAGTTGTTACCAATGCTAGGGTGAATTAGAGTGATTGAGATACCATGAAAAAAAAAAGTTGAAAAAGAAAAAGAGATGAAAAAAGAAGATGAAAAAAAAAATAGTAGTTATCAAAAAAA
>NC_039359.1:46305559-46495823 GCF_003573695.1 Papaver somniferum
CAATAAAATCGACCGATGGTTCCCTTGTATATGCCAGACGAGTTGATCTAGAATTAAGAATGTCGATCACGGTTTCCCTTGTATATGCCAGTTGCATTGATATTAGTCAGACCAGTATCTCAGTCCATTAGGATAGGTTAATTTTGGCAGTGGCCTTCAGACAGATATGAGAAACATCGTTCACCTAGTCAACATCAAAACCATCTATGTTTTTCTATATCCATCTCATTATCTATCCATATGATTAGTTGACTCCGGATATTGATGTGCATAGTGCGACAATCTGAGTAGAGTTTTGTCACTTATATGTGAATTTTAGTATGATTAAGTGGAAACTCGTGTACATCAATTGGAATTTCGCATCAGGGTACTTCCTCCTGTAGTCAATGAGAGTATGCCAACCAAGGAGATTCTTTAGTTCCTTCCAAGGTTCTGGGTAGCTAGCTAGGGTCTGGAGTATAAAGGTTTTGTGGGTATATCTCTAGGAATCCCTCCCGAGACTATAACTCGGCCACTAGGGCCACCTAGGGTTTTAAAGGCTTATTGCATACGCTAAATTCAATCGACGATGCCTGCGACAGTGAGTTAGGATTTTATTTTCTAGATTTGATTTGCTCGAGGACTAGCAAATAAGAAGTTTGGGGGTATTTGATAGACGCATTTATGTGTCTATTTTGTTCTCAATTATGTATATTGTTAGTGCTCGATTTTGTGTTTATTTTGCTATTTTATGTATTTGTAGGTGTTTTTGAAGAAATGGACATTTACGGCGAAATCGGCTCGAAAAGTTGATAAAGGTACCCCGGAGGACACTTACTATTCGGACTCTCAAATGGATAAGGGGAACCTAGACGATAAGGGGTAACCCATCGTCATTTGCACCCCAGGGCATCCCCAAAGGCGTCTACTATTGGCACCCCATAGGAGGATAGGGGGCATTCCTTCTTCACGGTTTAAAAACATGTTTTGGCGGGAAAAGAGGCAGTTTACTGCATAAGTTTTCATCGGATTTTTGGCATGTTTGGGCTAGATTTAATCGATGGATTTAGCTGGATAGGCCTGTTAGGATAAAAGGGATTAGAATGGGTGGTTGGATCGAGTGAATTGGGCCGTACCGTTGATTTTGTAAAGAATAGGGGAGGAGAAATATTGTCGGAAGTTTTGAAATTCCGTCAAGATTACGGGAGAGTTTTTCTCTTGGATTTTGATTAGTTTCAAGTTGTCGGGTTCAAACAGGGATGGTAATAGGATTTTTCACGTAAAAAAGGGAAGAAAATCTTTGATGTTTGATTACATAGGGACGAGAGCTTCTAGGGAATTTTAATTCATATTTGGGAGATACGTGCAGAAACAGAAAGAGAATATAGTCTGTTAGATTTGATCACATGCTTTGGAAATTATGGATATATTCAAACGCGTACAGGGAGAGATAAAATGAGATATTTCCGTGACTTGGCTTGGAGGAAAGAAAAAGATTTGAAGGATTAACTTGCGAGATTTTTGTCCTGTGATATATAAGTAGCATTGGTTCGAGTCTCAGAGGGGAGTCGAGTCTTTGGGGGTCGATAGAATTGGAGCAAAGAAGCGCAGGTGAAGTTGCAGGAATATTCACCTTCTGCTGGTGAAGAAGAGAAGCTGAAGAACATTGGACAGACGAGGACAGTCGCAGAGGCAGTCTTACTCAAATAGCACAACAGAAGTATCGTTGTTCAACAGATCACATATATTTTATCAAACCAATCAACTCCTGCATTTCGAATAATCATCTTGGTTTACCTGCAAATGATTACGGGTTCAAGCATTATAATTTTAAACCTGATATCTCGGCTCTTTTATCGGGTTATCTTGCTTTATTCTGTGGTATCAATTGTTTAGGCTTACAAAATTTCGGTACAATTGTCGTGTGTGTGATTCAATTGGTTCTGGTTAAGAAAAACTATTGTTATCTTGCTTTTGTATAGTATTAATGGTTTAGGCGTACAAAATTACAGTGCAATTGCGGTGGTCTTAATGTCCATGTTGTTTCAATTGCTTCAGGTTGAGGTGAATAATTATGCAAGTTGATTTATTTTGGTTTGTATGAATTATTTATGGCTTAACGAAATAATATGTGTACGGGATGAGTTGTTTAGTCCAATTCGATTCCGGATAAGAAACTAAGTTAATTATGATCTTAGTTTGTCTTATCAAAGTGAGGTTTCGGTTATTCAAGTCTAATCGAATGCCTAAACAAGGAAATGCTAGTTAACTAACCTAGTATTTGGCTTGTTTGAAATTGAAAGGTCTAAGTTTATGGATAATTAGAACCTGATTTTTATAAATGATTCGAGAAGTACAACCACGACAAGTCATCAAGAACTGATGCTAACCAAGCCAGACAGAGCTGGAGCACAAATCTCTTAGGAGCAAGCACAACGATCACGAGCACAAGGACTGCCTCAGAACTTCACACAAGAACAAGGGCAAGTATTAATACTTTAAAAGCTGGTTATATTCTTCTGCGAAGTTCCTTCAGCAAATGCACGTCTTTGTTATACCAAATTGCCAGGAGTTATTGGTTTTGTTATTATATACATCACAGTGATCACTTCTATTAGTATGCAGTTAACCAGCTTTGACGTAGCAAAAGAAGCGTGGGATTTTCTCGAGAAGAGGTATACCCAAGTCAATTTTTCTCAAAGGTATAAGCTCGAACAAGACATTCGTTTATTGAAAAAACAACATGATCAGACTGTAACAGACTTTCATTCAGAGATGTCACTCATTTGGAACCAACTAGCTCTCATGGAACCAAAATGGACAGCTGACATAGAGTTATGACAGAAATATAGAGAAGAGTCCCGGCTTGTTCAATTGTTGATGGCGTTAAGAGAAGAATTTGAATCAGCTAGAGCATCAATTCTCCATCGATCTCCTCTTCCAACAGTAGAAGTTGCACTTTCTGAACTTATTGCTGAAGAAACTCGTAAAGAAATCAAACCAGATGAAGCGTTACATCTGGCAGTGGCCTTTATGTAACACTCCAAACAGGAATTTCTAAAACTAACCCATATAAATACTAATCTTTACTATTTTCAGGAAAGCGTTACATATGTTTGCACTTTCAAAAGATACGTTAATATATCTTTTATTGTGCTGTTTGGAACCGATTAACTGAATCAGACATTAGATTCAATTATGTGATAAAATTGCTTGGAACCGATTATCTTCTGTGATAAAAGTTCTTTTATCAGGTACCTGTGTAATGTTTAACCTTAGCAGCCTTTTCAATTGTTTTTTCTTCTGTAGATAATTGGTTCCCCACATATCTACAGAGGATCAACTTTTATCACATTTCATAAATCAACCCATAAAAGTTGATTGGTTTTTCTTCTGTAAAGATTGTATTATTAAGTTTATATGTTCTTCCTATCTTTCTTTTTCTTCTGTAGATTGAATTTCGGTCATTGAAATTCATCCTCTTTTTACTACTAGAGTTGATGGTGACGAGGATGTAGGGGAAACTGATGGCATTGAAAATGGGTTTAATTTCATGGTAAAGATAGTCAAGATATGCATCAGAATCTCACTATGAGCTATGGAAGAGCTGGAGAAATGGATATGCCTCAATTTTCTCTGCTTGCCAATGACCAGACGGTATTTCGCTACTTACAGTAATGACCCACATCTTTCTTTTGGTTAAATTCTACCTGGATTCTCTTCAAATATTCTTCACTAATCAAATGCACTAACCAGAACACAGGTACACATGTCATACAGTTACCATCCACTTCGATCTATCAATATTCATTAATTCATAAAAGGATGATTACAGGTATATTCCACATGTCATATAGATTGGAGTTTATAACCTATGGGTTCTAATAACTTCTAATAATAGGAGTTATTGGTTTTGTTGAAGCTTCTAATATTATTTTTCACTTGTAATTTTCATCTTTGTTGCAACTATTATACAATAAAGAACACGCCTCAATTAATAAATGTTAGTATTTCTAGGTTGTCTCAAATGCACGTCTTTGTTATACAAAATCATAAGACATGTTACTCCCCCTTAGTATGTGCTTTCACTCTTTTGTTAGATAAACATTCAAGCACCAATGTTCTTTTCCCTAGCGATGCCAATCAATATAAAATCAATGCCAGCATCACCTGTTTACTCCATATATTTCTCCCCCTTTTTTCACAAAAATGACAAAGAAACTAAAAAAATAAAGGACAACAGGAAAAGAATCTTACAAATCTCAGAATAGACTTGCAAACCTGTAGAATTAGGCACGAGGGTTACACACATCATATTCTGATAACTAATATCAAAACCGAAACTACAATAGTCTTATTTTGATATATTACCAAGGAAAAAAATTTCCGAAACAATTTTTCCAATTTATTTTAGCAAACCAAAAACAACTAAGCACCTTAGTCCCTTTGCTAAACCATATATGGGTTAGTATCTAGATTGACAAAAACACGATCCAAGTTTCAATTGATTTTTTTTATATATATATAATAAAGTATCTAGATTTCACGGGAATCCTCAACTCATTCTTCTAGATAAAACCTCACAGATAAAAAGTAACGACATGAACGAACGGTAGCTCTGAATCCACCTGATGTAGCACACGGAAGCGATTTGAAAACAAGAAGAATCCACTCCTTAAAAGAAAAGATAAACACTTCAATCCAGGAGCAAAGTGACGATAAAAAATCAATATAGATGATTAATAAAGAAAAAGGTTCAAAGACCAAAGAACTTACTTGTTCATAAACATTCAAACAGGCGAGCTATCCAAGCTGATTACAATGATAAAGGAAAGGGATACTTATAGTTCTAACTAGGCCTAACAGACTCTTGACTGGCCATAACTTCACAAACGTGTGAAGTTTATCCTAACAACTTTACTAAAAATATATTCCGGATAACCCCAATTGACTTAACTTAATAGACCCGTAAATTAACCAACTAACAAAATAAAGCAAATCTTATGAAAAACAGACTCAATAATAGATATGGACTACTAGCACGAATCGCATAAGAAATGGCCTTAAATACGTCCCATATCAGGCTGACATATCGTATAAACCTGTTAATGGGAGAAAACGATTTACTAGTTTTTGAGGAAAAGTGATGAGACGAGGGTCGATATTCCTCAAATGAGAAAATTGCTTTAACCTTTTGCAAACAGATGCACTGCACGGGAGTGCTTTGAGTTCGAGATATCAATCTGTAGGACTCCGTCCTAAACCAAGAAAATGGTCGTTCCAAAGATCAATTCGGCCACAAGAGAGGATGGGTTGATCTGCAGGAGGGAAGCTAAGAAGTATGTGTGAGATCAATGATGATAAAATGATTGTGAATGTGTTGTAGGTTTCTGCCAATTGATAAACTGTTGGGTTCGAATAAGTTTGAATTTTTCTCTGTTGAGAGTGATTGTTCAGAGTGTTCTTTTTCAATCATGAATTCAAAAACTTATTTATATTGCCAGAATGTAGACACATTGATCTCCAGTAAGTGTGAGGATTGCTTTGGTGAAAAAGTTGGAAAGTGGGAAATCATGGTTTAACCAGTTCCATGTCGTGCGGAGACTTGGTTGATTGTCCGTCCACTACTTTGATAACTTCCTCAACCACTTACACGACTTACTCACATATCTCTCAATGATTGGTGCTGTTAGAGCATAGCTCGGTCGACCTCGCATGCGTTGCTATATCAAGAATGTTTGTCAATGTTAGTGATCAAAACTATGAGTCTTGATTTCTAGTATATTATAGCTAAGTCTCGGACTAGGATAGAAAAGTGTAGTTGAGCTCAAGGACATCATGGCAATTCATCATATAACTACGAAGATCTACTCAAGGAACCGTGGAACTTCATCAACAAAAAGGTATGTGGAGACTTGAACTTAGCTATCACTCAAAAGTCTATCTATTCTATCTCTTACTTCTTATGAGACAAAAGTCATATGCTATATAGACTGGATCATACACATTTGACATTTCGAGCTGAGTATACTCTACTTATCTTTTTCTCGAAATCGTGTGTTGGTAAAGCATTCGCTTTGCTCGGGTTTATCTTCACCTAGTGACGAAAGTCATGAAAAGTTTCAATTACTTTGGAAATTGCTCTAACGAGAAAGGTTTGTGAATAACGACTGAATAACGTCCTCTGAGAATGTTACAATGATTGGAATGAGAGTTTACGTCTATATAACCAATGATGGATACAAGCATTGTGTGGTAACACATATGTGCATAAGTCCTATTCCTTAATCAGAAGTTTTCGAACTTTGTTGATTGAGAGAAACCGGAGGAATTGGCTTTGCCCAGTCCGCGAACTGACGGAAGTTCTCTTACCGAGAATTTCTGCTAGGATTTCCAAAAACTCGTTTGCGTGTTTAGTCTGCGAACTGGCGGAAGTCTCTTTGCCGAGATTTTCTGCTGAGTTTGATAAACTCTGCCGGTTATCTTAAGTCCGCGAACTTGGTTGTGAGCTTAAGTTTTTATGATCTAAAGATATGCTCTGAACATGAAACTTAAATAACTAAGGAATGATTTAAGCAAACCGTGGCTATAAAGTTCATGAGCCGATTTAATCGAAACGAGTCATCTTTGTTTCAATTGTGTCTGGTGTAGTTACATAAGATCTCATAGCAATTGAACAACTCTCTAACTAGTTCATTTGAGTCAACTGAACTAGTTATGGTGAAGAAGAACAAGGTTAATATGAAATGCTCATATGGTTAACCTTTTGGGTTACTATGTTAAACCAACATACACGTACACGTTTGGGCATGGTTTTCACAAACCCATTAAGTGTCTACCCAAGTGTGTGTGACAATCTAAGTTTTCGATCTAACGGTTGAGAAATATTAGCTTGAATCTAAATCAGGTTTTCATCTAACAATGAATATGGATTGCTTTGTAACTAAGGCAAAACCCTGATTTGAAGGCTATATAAAGGAGACATCTAGCATTGGGAAAAACTAATCCCCACACATCTGTGTGATACTAGTGCGCTCGCTAGAGTCGATTCTCCTTTAACCTTTGGTTTTCTTCTCTAAAACCAGGTTAACGACTTAAAGACTTTATTGGGATTGAGAAGCCAGACCTATACTACTTTTATCGTAGTTGTGTGATATGATCATGCATATTCTATCGTACGAGTACAATCTATTGATTGGCTTGAGATCGTGAGAGTTCTCCGATAGGCAAGATAAAGAAGTCACAAACATCTTCGTCTCACTGTTTGTGATTCCTCGACATCTGCTTGTGCAGTAAAGAAAGATTGTTGAGAGGTGATTGATTAATCTAGGATGTTCTTCGGGAATATAAGAGTGGATTATCAATTGGTTCATGTTCACCTTGATTTCATATCATAAGACGGAACAAAACCTAGGGTTTTTCTGTGGGAGACAGATTTATCCTTTGATAGACTTTTCTGTGTGAGACAGATTTGTTTATTATCAAATCTGCGATTTTGGGTTGCAGCAACTCTTAGTTATGGGTGAGACCAACTAAGGGAATCAAGTGCGCAGTGTCCTGCTGGGATCAGAGGCGTAGGGAGTACAATTATACCTTGGATCAGTGGAAGACTGATTGGGGTTCAACTATAGTCCAGTTCGAAGTTAGCTTGTAGTAGTCTAGTGTCTGTAGAGGCTTAATACAGTGTGTATTCAATCTGGACTAGGTCCCGGGGTTTTTCTGCATTTGCGGTTTCCTCATTAACAAAACTTATGGTGTCTGTGTTATTTCTTTTCCGCATTATATTTTATATAATTGAAATAATACAGGTTGTGCGTTAAAATCATCAATTAGAAATCCAACCTTTGGTTATTGATTGATCCTTGGACATTGGTTTTTGGTACCGTCCAAGTTATCTCTATTTGATAAAGACTCGCATATTTCCATTTTCTTGAGTAAAGATCAAATTGAGATATTGAGATGTAAACTCTTTGATATAGCTTTTTATTGATCGAGTCTAACTGTCTAGTTGATTCTCATAAAAAGTATATTGGAGTTTGTCCATACAGATTGCTAAGTGAAATATTGGGTGGTGTTTTTAGACCCACGCTTTTTCAATTGGTATCAGAGCAGGCAAACACATTAAAGACCTCAAAAGTCTGTGTTTGTAGCGATATGATTTTATGGACCAAACCGTTTTCTCAAGAAACGCAATACCAGTTCAGGGTCACTCGGTTGGGATTCAAAAACCGAATACTACTGAGAATAACTCCAACCCAAGTCCTTCAACTGAATCTGCACTCAACTGGGAAAAAATGCTTGATGAGCAGTTGGATGAACTTTCAGATGACAGTGATTCAGAAGAAGGACAGAGTGTTGATGAGGAAGTCTCTCAATATATCATGATGTTTGATCGTGCCTTGAAACAAAAGAGGTCAACAACATGTTTGAGAAAATACATGGGTCATCTTTGTCTAGAAAACAGAAAGTTGAGAAAACTCTTTAAAGGATATGATAGCGGATATAAACTCTTACAATCCACTGTCGAAGATCACAAGGAATATGTTCTTCTAAAAAAAACTGAATGTGATAATCTCCTTCGAAATCTTTCGATAATGAAAGATAAGCTTGCAGAATCTGAAGAAATATATGAATCTCAACGCAAATGTTTTAATGAAAAAGAACATCAGTTTCTTTCCAAAGAAAAATCCTTGGAAACTGATCTTGCGGCTTCCCTTAAGAAGGTTAAATCTCTAGAGGAAAATCTGAAGAGATTCAATTCTAGTTCTACAAAGCTATCATCTATACTTGGAGCATGTAAAGAACATTGTGATACGCGTGGTCTGGGCTATAAAGGAATATACGCTCTAAGCAATGGTAAGATTAACTTTGTTAGAGCCACTAATAAATCTTCATGTGAAAGACCTGTGTCAGCCTGCAAGAACAAGATTTCTACACCGACAAAATCTGCTTATAAGAGAACCACTGAATGTAAGTCCTTTTACTGCTATTTCTGCGGAAACAAAGGACACTCTGAGAAAAAGTGTCGTTTTCGGAAAAGGAATGAAAAACTTCACAACATTCTTACATGGATGTCTAAAGAAGTTGTTAAACCTGTATCACAGATTGGTAGAATTAAGGACTCTCGTTATCAAGGGATGAAGTGTGATAAGCTTGATTCTAAACATGTTCTTTCGAAGGATATCTACAATGGGAGAAGAAAGAATGGCAAAAGTGTGACGGATCTGGTAAATCAGTCTGAAAAGAGAATAAGGAACAGAAGGAAGAAAAAGTCAAGTTATAATCCTCTCAAAAATGACTATGGATCCAATACTTCAAATTCAGATTTTCTACACGTCAACAATCGGGTGTTTGATCTGAAAATGTGTATAAACAGACTAAGACGAAATATCAAGAGAACATGGAATGTTGTTGGCACAGGTACCTCTAAATCTTCTCTTGATAGTGCTTCTTCAACTAAACTAGGTAGTGTAATAAATATTGATGAAAAGGAAAAAGGATAAGTAAATAATGATGAGCAAGATGCTCATATTATTACACCATGACATGTTCATGATTGCATCTCTTTTTAATTATGATTAGTTAAATAGAGATGCTCATGATTCTCAGGATTTTTCATCTGTAGAAAGTTGTCAGGATTGTACTGCATTCGAAGCTACTTTATTCCGTTTGCTCCTCAACATCTATTTCTTTTTACTTCTTGGGCTTCTTTGGCCTATTTTTTTTTTTGGCCTATTCTCTAGTACACGCACCAACCCTCAAAAACGTCATATTCCCTAGGGTTTGATGGAATACCTTATATACATAATGTGTTCCAGAAGTGCAAAAAGATTTACTAAAGTCTTTTTGGTGCACAATGGAGGGAAGCAACAAGGTTGATGATGTTGAGCTATGTCCTTTTGATATCTCGTGTTCTCATGCTCGTCATCATATAAACGATGACAAACTACCAGTTCAGATTTCTTCACAATTGAGAACAACTCTGTATTGCAACCAAGAACCTTGATTTTCTGAAAGGCGAACTTAAGAAGGCGAATGAGGAGCTCGTTCACGTTCAATCCCTGGTTGTAGACAGGATTTAGGTTTCATCAGATCTTGGTTTTTACTTGCCTAGGATGTCTTCTTTTTGGATTAGTTGGAAGAATAACTAGCATTTTGAATGGCGAAGATTGTGACTACACATAGCTATTTTTGTTTCCATAATCTTATTTTATTTTATTTTAGGTTTATTATTTTAAATTCTAAAAATATTTGGAGGATGATGGTTATTGCAGTATTAATCTGTTTTGAAGAATTGCAATATTTTTATGGGATATGTATTGTTTGCGTCCGTGAACTTGAAGGTCCCATATTTTGTCAAAAGTAAAATCGTTCATAAATTGATATTCGTTTTGATGAAAGGACGAATGGACTTTTGACAAATACAAAAGTTATGCCTATGCAGTCATTTATTTGATGGAAAATAGGATGAAATCTTTTGTAAGACAAGGATAAAGTCTATTATGTCGTTACGCATATAGTGATGGAAAATGGAATAGATCCTTGTATGTTATCCACGGCATTGATCTTCATTGATCCATTTTGTTATGTATTACCGTGAAGGCTCCATTGTGTGTCTCATGTTTAGCACGATACAACTAAGTCGATTAATTTTGGCTTTTTTGGTTGTTTCGTGAGATGCTATATGTTGAGCATTCTTGAACTAAATTAATCATCTTGGTTGGTTATTTAGTTATTTGATCTGAAAGTCTTCTTTTGTCGAGCAAATCTTTTGACAATTAAATTGATTACTTCTGTGATTAGTTTGGTTGTGTATTTCAATTAGATTAATTATAGGTTCTTTTGTAATTATTCTAGTTGAGTTTTCATATATTCCACAAGTTCTTGTGTTGAGTATATGAACGGATATACTAATCATGTTCTATTGGTTAATGTAGTCGTATATTGCGTAAGGTTTTCCTTATGTTGAGTATGTGAACGGTTAAGTTAGTCATCTCTGTATGATTGTCTTAGACGTAGATCCGTAAATTTAATTATGTTGAGCACAATCAATTAAAGGATCACTTTTGTGGTTTGATTTAGTAGCGTATTCCAATTTAAATTAATCATGGGTTTACTTGTGATTAATTTGGTTGAGTTTTGGATATAGAAAATCATTCCCATGGTTTTTGGTGTCCAATTAAAAATCCTTCTTTTCTTTCGAAATTAAGGTCGCTCTTGTTGTTCTTTCGGGAATGACATCCAATGGAGGAGAGTTCTTTTGAACTTGTGCTTAATGGTAATATCTTGCGGGGTGTGCGGCTGTGGAATTTTATAGGGGTTATCTTGTATCTTAAAACTCCTTGATGAATGCATTTAGCTTCGGCTTTATGATTGCCTCTAAATTAAGTTGGTATGTATTTTTTCTTTTAGTCTATGAAATGTCTCTTGTGGAAATTTCATTATGATCCCGTTTTTCTACCATTGCCAATTTTATTGACAAAAAGGGGGAGAAATAATGTAGTTCACACTACAAGTACATATGGTTTTCAGATCATTGTGTAAGGGGGAGTGGTTTCCATAATCGAGATGGAGTATTGACTAAGGAGGAGTGATACGTATCACCGTAGTATTATTGTTAAAGTGGTGATGCAATTGGACTTTGATGTTACATAATAATATTATGTCACTGTATGATAATGATTGAGAATCTCGATTTCTCTCATTGTTATAGCTATGGATCTTCAACAATGATGGTGTTAAACTTACAACCTTTGGGATCATTAGAGTACTTGGAAGGACGAAGATTTCAAGGAACGTTGAAGATTAGACTATGGAATAGGAGCCACTAAAGTTTTTTTTTTTTTGTATTCCATATGTATTAATAGTTTTGTCACTAAAATTGACAAAGGGGGAGATTGTTAGAGCATAGATCGGTCGACCTCGCATGTGTTGCTATATCAAGCATGTTTGTCAATGTTAGTGATCAAAACTATGAGTATTGATTTCTAGTCTATTATAGCTAAGTCTCGGACTAGGATAGAAAACTGTACTTGAGCTCAAGCACTTCATGGCGATTCATCATACAACGACGAAGATCTACTCAAGGAACCGTGGAACTTCATCAACAAAAAGGTATGTGGAAACTTGAACTTATCTATCACTCAAAAGTCTATCTATTCTATCTCCTACTTCTTATGAGACAAAAGTCGTATGCTATATAGACTGGATCATACACATTTGACATTTTGAGCTGAGTATCCTCTACTTATTTTTTTCTCGAAATCGTGTGTTGGTAAAGCGTTTCGCTTTGATCGGGTTTATATTCACCTAGTGACGAAAGTCATGAAAAGTTTCAATTACTTTGGAAATTGCTCTGACGAGAAAGGTCTGTGAATAACGACTGAATAACGTCCTCTGCGAATGTTTCAATGATTGGAATGAGAGTTTAGGTCTATATAACCAATGATGGATATAAGCATTGTGTGGTAACACATATATGCATAAGTCCTATTCCTTAATCCGAAGTTTTCGAACTTTGTTGATTGAGAGAAACCGGAGGAATTGGCTTTGCCAAGTCCGCGACCTGACGCAAGTTCTCTTACCGAGAATTTCTGCTGGGATTTCCAAAAACTCGTTTGCGTGTTTAGCCCGCAAACCTAGTCCGCGAACTGGCGGAAGTCTCTTTGCCGAGATTTTCTGCTGAGTTTGGAAAACTCTGCCGGTTATCTTAAATCCGCGAACTTGGTTGTGAGCTTAATTGGTTATGATCTAAAGATGTGCTCTGAACATGAAACTTAAATTACTAAGGAATGCTTTATGCAAATCGTGGCTATAAAGTTCATGAGACGATTCAATTGAATCGAATCATCTTTGTTTCAATTGTGTCTTGTGTAGTTACATAATATCTCATAGCAATTGAACAACTTTCTAACTAGTTCATTTGAGTCAATTGAACTAGTTATGATGAAAAATAACAAGGTTAATATGAAATGCTCTACACGTACACGTTTGGGCATGGTTTTCACAAACCCATTAAATGTCTACCCAAGTGTGTATGACAAGCTAAGTTTTCGATCTAACGGTTGAGAAATATTATCTTGAATCTAAACCAGGTTTTCATCTAACTGTGAATATGGATTGCTTTGTAACTAAGGAAAAACCCTGATTAGAAGGCTATATAAAGGAGACATCTAGCATTGGGTAAAACTAATCCCCACACGTCTGTGTGATACTAGTGCACTCGCTGGAGTCGATTCTCCTTTAACCTTTGGTTTTCTTCTCTAAAACCAGGTTAATGACTTAAAGACTTCATTGGGATTGTGAAGCCAGACCGATACTACTTTTATCGTAGTTGTGTGATCTGATCTTGCATCTTCTATCGTACGAGTACAATCTATTGATTGGCTTGAGATCGTGAGATTTCTCTGATAGGCAAGATAAAGAAGTCACAAACATCTTCGTCTCACTGTTTGTGATTCCTCGACATCTTCTTGTGTAGTCAAGAAAGATTGTTGAGAGGTGATTGATTAATCTAGGTTGTTCTTCAGGAATATAAGACCGGATTATCAATTGGTTCCTGTTCACCTTGATTTCATATCATAAGACGGAACAAAACCTAGGGTTTTTCTGTGGGAGACAGATTTATACTTTGGTAGACTTTTATGTGTGAGATTATCAAGTCTGCGATTTTGGGTTGCAGCAACTCTTAGTTGTGGGTGAGATCAACTAAGGGAATCAAGTGCGCAGTGTCCTGCTGGGATCAGAGGCGCAGGGAGTACAACTGTACCTTGGATCAGTGGGAGACTGATTGGGGTTCAACTATAGTCCAGTTCGAAGTTAGCTTGTAGTAGTCTAGTGTCTGTAGCGGCTTAATACAGTGTGTATTCAATCTGGACTAGGTCCCGGGGTTTTTCTGCATTTGCGGTTTCCTCGTTAACAAAAATTCTGGTGTCCGTGTTATTTCTTTTCCGCATTATATTTTATATAATTGAAATAATACATTTTGTGCGTTAAAATCATCAATTGGAAATCCAACCTTTGGTTGTTCATTGATCCTTGGACATTGGTGTTTGGTACCGTCCAAGTTATCTCTCTTTGATAAAGACTCGCAGATTTCCATTTGCTTGAGTAAAGATCAAATTGAGAGATTGACATATAAACTCTTTGATATATCTTTTTATTGATTGATTCTAACTGTCTAGGTTATTCTCGTAAAAATTATATTAGAGTTTGTCCATACAGATTGTTAAGCGAAATATTGGGTAGTGTTGTTAGACCCTCGCTTTTTCAGGTGCGATCCAACCTATAAGAGATATGAGGGTAATCATATGAGGGAAAATAGAGCCCAATCTTTTAAAATGCAAATGATTACCCTCTCAAACGATAAGTTTCATCTTAGAAGCAAGATCAACTTGGTTTACCTGCAAATGATTATTCGAAAGCATATGGCTTATGAACTTTTCCTAGTACCTAGAAAAATAAAGCATATGCTTTGGTAAAATATGCTTTCGAAGCAAGGTTAAACATTACACAGGTACCTTATGAAAGTTGATATGTTTTGGTAAAGTTCTTTTATTCTGTAAAAAGAGCATTACTCCCAAACGATAAGTTTCATCTTAGAAGCAAGGTTATTTACACTAAAACAATCCACTGTGTCACAGCAGGAGTGATCTGATTTAACAGAATAATCATCTTGATGATCATAATCGTGACATGAAGTTTTTTGAGTTGTGTGATAAATAGAACTCTTGTATCGACACAGGAATTTTTTGGAATATGACATCATCGTTTGATGAGATTGTTTCCTGGATTCAATCTTAGACAGTTGATCAACTACAAAACAACATGATCTGAAATCATTCCCTTTTGTGTGTAAGAGTTGATTATTACATCTGTCTGAGAGATAATCATCGTCACCATGATGACAATTGATTTTGACCGGATACTAGTCAAAAGATTATCCCTAGAAAAGCATTCATCATGATTCTTGTGGGCGGTATGACAATTTGAATCACAATGTTGTATATTAGTTAAGAGATTCTGCAGGTTAGAATCACATATCCTTGCTTTAACTAATATAGCTCCTTTGGCTTGAGAAGATTCAAGACCTTTAGATTCAGCACCTTCGTGAATCAAGCAATCTTTGACGATCCTTTCGGCAGATGGATAATAGGTATTATGCTTTAGATTATATTTTTCAGCAAGCTTTCTGAAAAATTTGATCTCAGTATTACAGTCAATTGAATCTGACTTCTTTCCAACAATGGTTTTCTTTCTAATTAACACATCATGGTTAATATTGTTGTGTTCCACTAGTGAACTTACAGTGCAGAACTGTTCACCAGTATTTGGAAACAAACTTTCTTTAAAAAGTATATCATCTTCTTGCTCAACGTTAACTGAATCAGACATTAGATTTAATTCGTATTGGTTGGATCGACTAAAACTGTTTAATGGAATAAGTTCAGAAAGTGCAACTTCAATTAACGTATGATTAAAACAGGAATAGACTATCTTTGGTGTAACGGTTATGAAAACTAGGAATCATAGGTGAAATAAACTATCTTTTCATGTAAAGACAACATGAAAAGATACTCTGTTGCAATCTTTACTATTTTGTTTCAATTAACGCTTATGTAACTTAGTTTATTTCTGAACTAGGAGTCATAGGCGATACTTCTGTTGAAATGTAACTTATGTTTTTGAATTTTACTAAAAATAGTAAAGATTAGTATTTATATGGGTTAGTTTTAGGAATTAATTTGGGGTAAATTAGATTTTTTGAAAAATTTGGCGCCCCGTAATCATTTGGTAGAGTTGGGAAAGAAATTTGATAGGCCCCAAATAATTGGCCTAGCCGGAATTTAACCAGGTTAAACAAAAGATATATTAACGTGTCAAAAAAAAAAGCTAAAGATATATTATTTTTAACTTTGTTTGGGATCAGCACTTGAATTCTTGCATCAAACCAAGAGTTGTACATTGTTTTTAGAACATGGCCTCTACAGACCTTTTACCTCCTGTGGAACTGAAGTTGTGCAAGAACTTCTTAGCTACAGGGTGATTATGAAGAGTGCCTTTGGTGACAAGCGATCATAAAATTCATCTTCTATCACACAGTACCTCATATAAGATTTATTATCACAACGCCTCATTCCAAGGTCTGATTACGAGAAAATACAGAAGATGTTTTTTCCCGCATGTAGAGTAGGTACGGGCGATTTTCGATTACATGTTAAAAAAGAGGGTTAATTAGTATTTGGGTTGTAAATTTTGGTACAATTTAGTGTTTGGGTAGTAAGTATGTCCGCTATAATGTTTGGGTTGTAGACCCGTTAGTCAAAATGGTCAAATAGTCAAAATATGAACGTCAGTTAACTTAAATAATATACACATTTATCATCTGTGTGGAATTTTGTCGTACAGTTGATGGGAAAGACCTGTTAATGGTGGTGTCCGCAAAGGAATCATCTTCTCATGCTCTCAAATTCCTGCAAATTCATATCCAAAATAAAAGAAACATTTCTTATCATTCATAAGCCTTATTGATAGATCAATCGCCCTCATACATTACCTCAAACCATCAATAGCAAATCTAATTCAATGGCTGCTAACTTGTTAAATGGCCGCAAAACTTCCCCTCTTCTTTACTGATTTTTTGATGTAACTCTAAAATACTCGTTTCGCTAGAGCTAAGTTGAAGGTTCACCCGTGACGTTCAATACCTCTAACAAGATTTGCCATCTCTGAAAAAGAGCAATCTTCAGAAGTTTTGTAGGAGACTCAGATAAGAATAAAAGATTGTTCCAAACTGATATGTAAGTGAGGAGATTAATGGGTGTGTTTTGATCATATAAAAGGCGACGATGAGCTTGCAGTGTAATGCTGAGACCAGTAGAGAAATGAAATAGAGGAGACAGAGTAGACGACAACAAAAATGTAAAAAAAGCTGCGAGAACTGAAAACAGCAGCAGAAGAGAAAGATTGATCTTTCATTCGACGGATATGAATGTGGAAGAAAAAATAGCCCGTAAATCATTTAAAAACGGAAGTTAGCAGTTTGACCGTTTGACTCATTTGACTAACGGGTGTACGACCCAAATACTAAAGGTACCAAAACTTACGACCCAAACACTAATTAACTCTAAAAAAAATATTAGCGAATATTCATCCATCCGACTAACATAACATCTTGACAGTTCTTCATGGACGACGCCTACTGGGACCGAGTAACTAAAAAATATTCCCTCCATCCCAAATTAGATGAGCTATTTGGTTTTAAATTTTTTTCCCATAAATAGATATGCTATCTCACTAATCAATGAGATATTTCCAAAACTACTCTTTTAATTAATTATTATTATTATAAAAATATATATATATATATATATATATATATAACTTATAATTATGTTTATATTTGTTAAGTATATATTTTAAACTGCTTTTCAACGGTATAAAATTTATGAAAAACGGTAGTTCAGTTTAAGTGATAAATCATTCTAAATTTTACTAGTTATTATTCATAAAGATATAATTGTAAAAACTACTTAATTATACTCTCATTTCCTCCTTGTCTTAAGAATTGTGCAAACTACAACTAGCTCGTCTAATTTGGGACGGAGGGAGTAGGACGTTCTTGATGGGGGTAGGTTATACCTACGAAGACAACAATTACAATCAACTCGTTAAGTGGGGTAGGTTATAGCTACGAAGACAACAATTACAATCAACTCGTTAAGTATATAGTCTTCAACAACATGAAATACTCATGCTTCATGAAACTGAGAGCATCCACAGTGGGCGATCAAACCCATTTATTTGGTCGAGGAACGAGACACAGTGGTACGGACTAAGGACTAAAATCTGAACCAAAACCCAAATTTCAGACTATATTTGATCTGGGACCAAGACCAAAACCAAATTTGGTCGAGCGGAGATTAAAAGTTCGTCGGGAGTGGGGCGTAAGTATAAAATGCGCCTGACGAAAGTTTTTGAATTAAAAAAAGAAAAAAAAATGAGGCGGACATTATATGTCCGCTCTTTGAAAATTGTTTTTTTCTTTAAAATAGAGAAAATGGGGCGGACATACTAGAGCCCGCCCCTTGAAAAGTTGTTTTCAAAAAATTTTTAAAAAGAATTGGACGGACATATAATGTTCGTCCCATGAAAAAATGTTTTATAAAAAAAAGAGGGACGAACATATAGTGTTCGCCTGATGAAAGTTATGTGGGACGGATATTTGAGTTACGCTCGACCAAATTTTAGTCGGGTACCGTTGCTTGTTGCCACGGACTAAACCTAAAATTCGATCTTTTTTTTGGTATTTGGTCTTTGATTTTGATCGCACCATTGCAGTTGCCCTGAGGTCCCGACTATTATATTATGGCCCTACTGATTAAATACGCCACTAGGCCCGACTAACTAACAACACCATTATGACGCGAGTAAATACTGGGTTCATCCTAATGGTCGGGGCATACGGTCCCGACTAACAAACACTGCCCACCATTATAGATTGGTTAAATGGAAAATTAGTCACATGTTCAAAAAAGAAATATTCTCATTGTCAGGCCCATAATTAATTTTAAATACCGTAATATTCATAATTATTTCCGTGACACTCATAATTATATGAAATTATTAAAAATATCTGCTAACGGATTATGCATCAGGGGTACAATTGGCAACGCAACTTGGATATAACATATCTAAAAATCCGCGTCTTGGAATTTTACAAATTTTATATCGTTGGAAATCTTTTTAAGAGACCTACGCAACGAGTACAAACAAGAATATCAAATTTTTGTTTTTCACGAAAAAATCGGAGGTGATCATCATTTTAGGCAAAATTTTCGAAAGCTTGATATATAACTATTATGCAGCCACCAAAAAAGATGCATAACACATTATGCAGACGCATAACGAATTATGCAACCATTTTCTCCACTGCATAACAAATTATGCATTTGGATAACAAAGTTATGCATCTATAACAAGTTATGTAACCATTGTTTTGGTTGATTTTAGTGCGCCATAATAAAATTGATGCATAATGCAGTATACATCCCATATTTACGGATGCATATCAGGTTATGCATCTATTTTCTCGATGCATAAAAGATTGTGCAACAATTTTCTCGATGCATAATGCATTATGCAGTCATATTTTCGGATACATAACAGGTTATGCATCCATTTTCACGACTGCATAACATGTTATGTAGATATTATTGTAGGTGCATGACAAGTTATGCAACCTTATTTTTTGTTGGTTTCAATATTAAGAAAAAAGTAGTTGCGTACGTGTTATGCAACCGTTTTCTGGACAGCATAACAAGTTATGCAAAAAAAGAAAAAAAACTGCAGAACGTGTTATGCAACCAATTTCGTGAATGCATAACAAGTTATGCAACAAATTTTGTAGATGCATAACTTATGCATTACTATTCACACCTCCAATGTTATTTTCATGTTTATAATTGGAGGTGGATGTTGTGTATATAATGAAGAAGAATCTGGTGAAGGGGAGGGGATGTAGTGGTTTCCATGAAAATAGGCTAACAGGGTTGGCAGAAGATATAAAATATAAGGTGATGGGAGCTCTAACTCATGAGAGTATGGTTTTATGTCAGCTTTCCTCCCGTATGCACATTTCACATATGTGGGAGTCTTTGAAGTAGAAAAGTCCATCTGGTAAAGTTGGAAATAAAGCTATAGTTAGGACTTGGATGGTTAAAACCAGTCAATACTTGGTGACCCTGTGATTGCCAACTAATCTTATCTTCTCCGCCTCTGCTCGCTCACCCTCTCTTTCTCCTCCTTCTCATCTCCATACACTCCAACCTTGATTTCTATGACAACTTATGTTGATGCATTATCTTGTATCTGTTGATTCTCCTTCTTCTTCATTTTAGTCCCAAAAACAGTATCCAAGTAAGATGTAGATGTTGTAGATGCCGAGCAATTACTCACTACAGCTCTTCTGGTGTTGTAATATTTAATCGAACTCGAGCATATGATTCTCTTCTGCTTCTGCTCTTGCTGATTGAATTTGAGATGCTGATTATTCTGAAAATGAAGGCAAGTACAAGATGATGAAGATGATTCAACAGATGATTTCAGAATCGAGCCACCACATCTGATTCCCAAATAAGAAGAAGAGCTTGGTTCGATTGATTTTTTTTTCCAGAACTCAATCAATAAAGAAAAAAACCCTAATTTCAATTTCGAATTTCTGGATTGGTTTGACGAAACCCTAAATCTCCACCTTTCTCTTTCATATTCTTGATTGAGTCGTTGTGGAAAGATAAAGAACCCAATAAAACGTAATTTCAATAATTTTGGGTCTGAGGATAATTTTTCTCTAAAAAATGGGTGCGCGCCTTCAGATTTCCGGGCGTCGGTTTCACAGTGAGAGAAATCTGAAAAATGAGTGTGACTGTAGTTTTCACTTGGTTAAAATGATGATGAGGATACTAATTGACCAACCAAATAACAAACAAAGATCGAAAGAGCTTGATCCCCTTTGTTGGTTTTCTTGAAACATGGTGAGGTTTTAATACCGTGTATTTTCATGATTTGTGATTCCTAATTGGCATAAGGCATGATGTTATGGGAAAAATTTGTAAATACTATATTTTGAAACAAGTTGAAACCCTCTCAAAATAGCTCACCATTTAATAGAGCACAAAAGAATTAATTCTTTTTAGTAATAAAATGTACGGAAAAGAAGAATTAATTCTTTTTAGTAACAAAATGTACGGGAAAAAATAGCCATCAATATGGGCTATTTAGTATCATTGATAAAATGATGAAAATTGAAATCAATATTACAGGACATAGACCAGACGCACACTTTGTATTTATAAGACATAGAACGTGTCCGTACAGGACAGGTTGTAAACAACACACTAAACTGACCAATGAGGGACAGGTCTTACATAGATGAAGAGTACGTGCAGTAGAGTTACAATGCTATAACACTCCCCCCCCAAAGATGGATAGTGTTGCTAGATACAACCTTCTGCTTGTCTCTGAGATAAGAAAATCTTGGGCTAGCCATCCCCTTTGTAAAAATATCTGCAATATGATCCCAAGTAGAGAGATAAGTTACATGCACATTCTTGTTTTGGACCAGTTCTTTGAGAAAATGATATTCTATAACTAAGTGATTCATTTTACTATGCAACACAGGGTTTGAAGAAAGGGACACAATACTCTGATTATCACAGGAGATCAGAGGAGGTGAAGGGAGTAAAAGATGTAAATCCCTGAGTAGCTGACACACCCAAACAATTTCAGCTGTTGTACTTGCTAGAGGTCTGTACTCTGCCTCAGTTGAACTCCTGGGTACACTTCCTTGTTTTTTGCTTGGCCATGAAATAGGATTAGGACAAAAAAAAAGACATAAACCTCCTGTAGATCTTCTAGTGTCAATAGACCCATCCCAGTCAGCATCACTAAATCCATGTAAAGTAAGAAGGCCCATGGAAAATAACACACCATAATCTAGAGTACCTTTGATGTATCTCAGAACTCTCTTTGCAGTAATGATATGTTGATCAGTAGGAGCTTGCATATAGAGACATACTTTGTTAACAACAAAACCAATTTCAGGTCTTGTCCATGTAAGATATTGTAGAGCACCTACTAATGACCTGTATTCACTTGGATATGACAAAGGATTTCTATCTGATGTTGTAAGTGAAGTAGAAAGTGACACTGGTGTGTTACATGGTTTAACACCAGTCATATTATACTTCTCCAGTAAGTCCAAAGCATACTTTGTTTGGCTGAGAAAAAGATGCTTAGAGTTTCTTCTGACTTGAAGTCCAAGAAATTAATGAAGAGACCTCAAGTCTTTAACGGGAAAATATGACTGAAGTTGAGTGATGGACTGAGAGATATACTCATTGGAATTCCCGGTAATGATAATATCATCCACATAGACCAAAATGATTGTAATTATGGACCCAAAATTTTGAACAAATAATGAAGCATCATCTAGTTATGGCTTGAATTCATGTGAGATAATAACTTGCAGAAGCTTATCATACCAAGCCCTGGGAGCTTGCTTAAGTCCATATATAAATTTGTGAAGTTTGCAGACATGATGAGTCTTAGAAGGACCAACAAAGCCTGGAGGTTGTTGCATATAGACATCTTCTGCTAAATCACCATGCAGGAATGCATTACTCACATCCAATTGTTTCATTTCCCAGTTAAAGTGCACTTCCAAAGAAAGTATCAATCTAATAGTAGTTGGTTTTGCTACAGGACTAAATGTCTCAGTGTAGTCTACTCCTTCTTACTGATGAAAACCTTTTTCTACTAATCTACATTTGAATTTGTTTAAAGATCCATCTGCATTGTATTTTATTCTGAAAACCCACTTGCACCCTACAACAATATAAGATGGATCAGGATCTACAAGTGTCCAAGTGCATGTATCCTTAAGAGCAGTATGTTCTTCTACCATTGTGGTATTTTGATGGCCTTAGAATAACAATTAGGAGTGGGAGGAGGTATAGTTGATGTCATATTAGTAGATAAAACATATTTTGTATTATAGACTTTAGGTTTAAAGATACCTCTTTTGCCTCTGGTCACCATAGAATGAGAGTTAGTTGATGAATTAGGAATGACTTGGGCTAAAGGAGGTATACTTGCAGGTGTTATTGCAGAAGGAGTATCTGATATCTGAGCAGTGTCTTACTGAGCATTGGATGGCAGCTGAACTAAGATATGTGTGTTAGTTGAATTATAAGTATCTGCAGCTGATTGCTTTACAGATGTTGTTGCAGAGGAAGTATCAGATAATTGAACAATGTCTGACTGAGCTGATGCAGTTGTTGGCATTAATGTTGTAGTAAAACTTTCATCTGGTGGTGAAGGAGCTGCAAGGCCTGCAAGTAAAGCAGATACTGGTTTCAAAGGAAAATGATTTTCATCGAAAACCACATGCCTGGAGATATACACTTTTCCTGTTTTAATATTTAGACATATGTACCTTTTGTACATAGAGCTATAACCAACAAACACACAGTGCACACTTCTAGGTTGCAGTTTATGAGCAGTATAAGACCTAATCCATGGAAAACATGAGGAACCAAATGATCTGAAGAAAGAATAATCAGGCTTTTGAGCAAAAAACTTTTCAAAAGGAGAGATGAAACCCAAGCTTCTAACAGGCAATTTATTGATAACATAATTTGTTGTACGAAAGGAATCAACCTAAAATTTGTCTGATAAGCCTGGTTGAATTAAGAATGCTCTCCCTATATCTACAAGATGTCTATATTTAGACTCTGCCACTCCATTTTTTCCCTGAGTATGTGGACAAGATACTTCATGTATGATTCCATTAACACTTAAAAATCCTTTGAGTTCATTATTTAAGAATTCTCCTCCTCCATCGGTTGTTATTTTAACAATACAAGTATGCAGTAATTTTTCAGTCATAGCCTTGAAATAAAGAAAAATATCTTTGAATTCTGATTTTTCATATAAAGTAAATATCCAACAAAACCTTGAATAATCATCTACAATGTTAACATAATATCTAAAACCACTTGAGGAAATTACAGGACTTGGACCCCATAAGTTCATATGTAGTAGTTGTAGTAGTTGCAGATATTGAAAGTGGATTATAACCTCTACCACTACCTCTAAACATTGGAGCATAAGGCCTTGTAGCAGCAAAAGCCTTGGAATTAGCCTCAGTAAGCAAGTTCTTTTGCTTATTAGTAACCACTATTTCTTCGCTGAGAAGGAGATTGTGAAGTTCTTTGGACGAAATTGGTGGATTATGAATACGAATAGATGTACAGAAAGAACTATAGTCTGGTCCTAATCCATTGAGTATAGTAACAACTAATGCATCATCATTAATTCTTGATCCAGCAGCAAATAGTTCACCCTTTATATTCTAAATTTCACTCAAGAAAGTTGAAACAATACCTGATCCAAGTTTTGTAGATTGAAGTTTTAGACGAAGCTGAATTGAATGTGTAGAAGAGATTCTTGCATACCTAGCTTCAATATTTTCCCATAAATCTTTTGAAGAATCCGCTCCAACAACATAAGGAATCACTATTTCAGAGATCGATATCTGAATCCAAAGAATAAGAGTAATATCATCGTCATGCCATGTTGTATAACCAGGATTGATAACATTATCAATCAAATAAGGAGGACAATGTAAGGATCCATCAAGAAAACCATCGACTTTGTATATTCCGATAAGTGGAAGAAGAAGTGATTTCCAGGTAAGAAAGTTAATTATTATCCTTGAGTTTGTACGAGAGTATTTGGGAGATTTGATTGAGAGGAACTTGAGAAATTCTTGATTCATAAGCATCCATTGTAAAGAAATTGAAACAAGAATTGATTGACAAACAGTAAAGAGTTGATTAAGAAATTGAAGAACAAGAATGTTGATTAAAGATTTGAATTAATTGATAAACTAGATCTGAATATTTGAGAAGACATTAATGGCGGTGGCGGAAGCTTTGGTCTGATACCGTAGTATCATTGATAAAATGATGAAAAGTGAAATCAATATTACAGGACATAGACCAGACATACACTTTGTATTTATAAGACAAAGAACGTGTCCGTAAAGGACAGGCTGTAAACAACAGACTAAACTGACCAATGAGAGACAAGTCTCACACAGATGAAGAGCACGTGCAGTATAGTTACAATGCTATTACTATTGACCTATTATTATTCGTTTATTCAAATTGATTTAAGTAATCACAACTGAGGTTGTAGGTCCCGGCTAATTTGACCAAAAGAGCATAACATTGGCGTATGGCTTAGCACTTTAGATTTCAACCTAATTATGGCTAATTTTTATATGAGAATTATGTTTGACTTTAGATTTTCAATCCATGCCCCTAATTTATTTCGATTAACAAGACGACGAACATCCCTGACTAATTTATAGGCTCAACATGTAAATTTCAAAGTTATCACCGCTTATACTTTAGTAAGGGGACTAAATATTACTCAAAAATGCACAATCCGTGGCCGCGGATAATTACACTCGGCCAACAAAACATTTGGGCCATAGGCACCGGTTAAACTATAGGCTGGATAATGATTAATGCAACACAATTTTTGTTAGAGCATATGTCTTTTGTTATCAATATATCAATCATACAAAATAAATAATATATACTAAACAAACCTTAATGTTAAGGGATGATTACAAACAAACCATGTAACAAAGAATATGACCTAGGTGATACCTATTGTATATATTTTGATTTTTGTTTATTGTTTGGTTAGCCGTCAGTATTCTCACACAAAATTTTAATCAGCCTGTAATAACTAGGATCGTGTTTAGTTAATCGGGTCATAGTAACCGGGTTCTATGGCCCCGGTCGTGGATTAGTTCATGCATTAAAATTATCTGTGGTTAGGTTAGAATCTAAGGGTTGAGCATATAAGACAGACCCTGGGCCTAGGCATGAGTTACAACATCTAGGGTTAAATGCATTCCCCACATCAAAACTAGCCAAGATTATATTGAAATATAGAGGGTTGAGCCTATAAAGCATGCCTTGAAGTGTTAGCCTGATCGAATTAGTCGTGTGGATTAGAAAATCTACGGTCAAACGTTGTCCCACACTAAAATTAGTCGTGCCCTACCACCCAAATATGTTGTTGGTATGGTCAAATTAGTCGGGGTTTTCAACCCCTGTTGTGGCTCCTTAAGCAAATCCTAGTGTTTTGTTGGTCGTGTCAAATTAGCCCGAGTCTAACGCCTTGGCCATTATCCAAAATTGTTTTGGAAATTAATATCTAGCATAAATGTTAGACGTTTTTAATGTCTAGGTTATCATTAGCTTTTTCTGGGGTCGGAACGTAACAATAAACAACAGTGGGTAACCATTATCACGTGACAAAGAATTCACGAATTTGACCTTATGAAACGGGAAGAACTCTAGAGAATGCAAGAGCATCTCCAGTAGAAGGCCAAATATTTATGTTTTAATGACACACGGGGTTTTACACCTTTATTTTAACTAAATCCATCTCTAAAAGTAGGACCTACAAAATAGGAGGGATGAAATACTAATTTTGAAGTTTTTGAAGAAAGTCTTATTTTGACCTTCGGAATGACCTCCATGTCATATTTTTAATTAATAATATAGTAATATACAATTAGTCGGTGCATGGATATCACACGTGTCTCTCCTTTTACTGGTGAATTTGTTCATGCTTTCGCCCAGGGCATGCCATTTCTAGACCCATTTCGCGAAAGCGTACCAAATACTTAGAGGAATGTGTTGAGCATGGTTATTGTAAAGACCCTCAAGCTCGTCAACGCTATTAGACTAGTCAAGAGACGGTTTAGCCGCTAATTATTCGATTAGTATAACTCGAACGTTAATTATTAGAAATTAATCTAACAACGACATAGATACGAAAACGGTACCGTTATATAGAATTCGAGAAGTCATGCGAAATAGGCTACTTGAACTTGTCATTCGGACACTGGACGAAGAAGATATCACCGGACGAGTATGAAGGAAAGATTAGTCATTTTATAGACAAACCGACTTGGCATCCCTTATCCATGGAGTGGGTGTCTCAGTAATTTGGTCATCCTTATCTGCACCATTTATAGAAGATAAACTCTCGTTTCTCTTTCTATTTCTCTTCATTCTTTTTCTTCTTTCTTCTCTCTTCTTTTGTTCTTCGCTTATGGCAATTCTGCGAGTTTTCTGAGGCTGTGATAGTGAAGAGAAACTCAAGGGATACATTGGAGGTTGATTACTGGTGAAGGTGTTAAGGTTGGTTTATTGTTGGATGAAGAAGAAATTACGAAATAAATAGAATTAGAGTGAGGGTTCCTGAGAGATGGAATCGATTGAAGATTTATGAGATATAGAGGATGAAATTGAGTTCCTAATAGTGAAAGAATGAAGGCGTTGTTGTGTAATTGATGTTCTGAAGATGTTTTGATGAAGCATCATCGAGTTAGGGTTTGTAAGAAATTCGTAGAAGCTTTAGAAGATGAAACTGATGTTTAAGAAAGGTGATTTGAAGATGGGTATTGTGTTAATTTAAAATTTG
Source organism: Papaver somniferum (assembly GCF_003573695.1). NCBI lineage: Eukaryota > Viridiplantae > Streptophyta > Magnoliopsida > Ranunculales > Papaveraceae > Papaver > Papaver somniferum. Next base: position 46,332,611 of record NC_039359.1, read on the forward strand.
AGGTGTTGATTCGTGGGTTGAGATTACCTCAAGTGAGTGAAGATTTTGGGAATTGGATGGTGATGTGATGAGTCGATTCAATCTAAAGAAGGGGTTGATTTCAATTAGTGGAGAGAAGCTGTTATGAGGTAATTATTCTTCTTAGTTAACATAGTGATGTTTATATACATTTATTACTGAGTTATGAACTTGTTAATTGAAATAAGAATTGAGATAGAAGTATGTGTATGGAACTAGATGAGGAATTATGTTACAGTGGACGGATGTTTGAGGTAGCAAAGAGATGGAGATGGTGAATATGGAGTTGGGTACTGTTATAACTTGTTGAATGGGTGGTTGATTATTGAGGCTTTTATTGAGTGGCTAGACTAGTCTGAGTTGTAAGAGTAATTGGGGTTTGATTATGACTCTCAAATGGAGTCTGGGGTGACAGTTAGGTGGTGGTGGTCTTGGAGTTGCAGAGAATGTGAATGGCTAGAGATAGTGGCATTGTCTGTGCGGTTGAAATTGCAGAATTAGAGTTTATTGTACTGATGCTAATTCAGTTAGGGAATTAGTCTTACAGTTGATGATGGTGTGTCTGTATGTATGATATTAAGGAAGGGTTGTCTGAGTTTGGATTGCAGATGGTTTGTTAGGTGCAGCTGTAGAGTAGGTTGATACTCTGGTGGTGGTTTGACCATAGAATGGATGTTATAGAAGTGTATCTAGAAATGAAATTGAGTTGATAGTTATATAGATAGATGATAAGGATTTGCAGATGCTTGTGGTTGAAAATGAAATCTCACTGATGTTGAGACATGAGATAGGTTTGTTGTAAATGATGTTACTGTTGGGATTCAGAATTGCCTGAGTTGGTGATGTAGGATTGAAAAGGCTGGATATAGAACAATGGTTGGGATTTAGAGTTATGTTGTATAATCACAGTAATGGGAAGGATATGGTGTTGTTATATTTGATTGTGCAATGTACTGAGTTACATAGATTGTAGAAGGTTGAATGTGCGGGCAGTGTACATAGTGAGATGAACTCAGATTGATGTAGGATCTGATAGAAATGAAGTTAAGGATGGTGGTGTAGACTGTGTAGTGGTTAATGAAGAACAGAAGTTGCAGGTGATGCATTTTGATTAAGTTCAAAGTTTAGAGTCACAGTTGTTTGAGTTTGACTTGGTTGTGAACTGAAATGATAATTGCAGGTGAGGGGACAATTGATGATAATGAAGAGGTCATAGTGATGATTACGTTGAATTGAACTCAGTGAAGTTGTTTGTGATTTGTGTGGAACTCTTGGAGTTGTGTTTGGGTTGGCTGAGTTGAGTTGTATATGTTGAGATTGATTTGAAGTTGGGAATGGGGGTTAGATGAAGGTGTTGAGTGAGTCTTTAAGGGAAAGCTTGGAACTGCTATTGCAGGTAGTCTTAAATTACAGTTGTATTGAATTTGTATAATTCTGTTAGAATGAATTATTTATGCATGATCAAATGAATAGAATCAGGTTGGATGTGTTCTTGTAATTGCAATATAATTAGGTTGTTAGTCATCCCAGTCAGCTATTTAACTTAGCTGACTCAGTTCTTCTGACTGAGTCGGATCTGCTGACTCACCTAATTAGTCTTGTAGACTGAGGTAACTCATTGAGTTTCCCTATCTTGACCTGAGTTGGATCGTTGACCGATTCCTGGTTGAATCATTTGACCTGACGTGGACTGTTAGTTGACCGTTGGAGACTGTTAGTTAAGTCAGATGGACTGGATCTTAGGTTAATGGGCTGGTCTAGTAGACTTGGGCTTAATACTAGTTGTCATATGTTGATGAATTGGATCGCTTGTTGTCCGAATTAGTCTTTGGTTACTTTATAGGATAGTAATAGAAAAATGTAGTTTTTATTAACAGTACAACTTAAGGATTACTTAATAATAATATAAATTTAAGGAAATAAAGTTAGATTAAATCAAACATGGTATTAATAATTAAACCTAGCATTATGATTAATTATGATTAACTTTTACCAGTCTAAGAGATAAGAGAAAATGTAAGAATAATAATAAAATATTAATATCAAATAATTATGAAAAATTATTAGTGGTTTATTTATATCAAGTCACATAATAGTATTACAACAAAGTTAAAAATATCATATATTATAAATTAACCTGAAATCGAATTTGGATTATATATATTGATAAAATAAATAGATAAAAAATCAGATGACTAAATTGTTTAAAATGACGTAAACTATTTATACATTTTACAACGTAAATTTATCAGACTTACACCAGTTACGATAAAAGTTTAGAGATTAATTAATCTTAATTAATACTTAGTTAGTCCAACACTAGGGAATAGTGAAGGTTGTGTTTTCTCTGTTCGTGGGAAGGCATTGTTGGGATTGGCCAACCTTGACAGGGCAACTGCATTCAGAGATGACCGATCATAGAAGTTTGGTATTATAACTCTTTAGGAAACCGATAGATAAAATTTCACTTAAAAAGATTCATAGGAATCTCCCTTGTAATTAAAATAGAAATTAGTTTGAGAAACTTAGACTTCCCTATTTGTTAGAATTTAAATTAGTATAATTGAACCTAGAGACACAAATTTTAGTTGCAGAAAGCAATATAGGTTTGTGCATTGTTTCTTGTTGTTAGTGCTTAGACAAGAGATGGGATTATTCTATAAGGTGGGGAGTTTTTGAAGACCAGAAGGATGGTTTGATTTTCGAGGATGAAAATGAATAAGGTGGGGAGAATATAAAGACCCTCAAGCTCGTCAACGTTATTAGACTAGTCAAAAGACGTCTTAGCCGCTAATTATTCGATAAGTGTAACTCGAACGTCAATTATTAGAAATTAATCTAAAAACTAGATACGAAATCGGTACCGTTATATAGAATTCATTCAAAATGGGATACTTGAACGTGTCATTCGGATACTGGACGAAGAAGATATCACCGGATGAGTATGAAGGGAAGATTAGTCATTTTATAGACAAACCGACTTGGCAGCCCTTATCCATGGCGTGGGTGTCTCAGTAATTTGGTCATCCTTATCTGCACCATTTCGAGAAGATAAACTCTCGTTTCTCTTTCTATTTCTCTTCATTCTTCTTCTTTCTTCTCTCTTCTTCTGTTATTCGCTTCTGGCGATTCTGCGAGTTTTCAGAGGCCGTGATAGTGAAGAGAAACTCAGGGGATACATTGGAGGTTGATTACTGGTGATAGTGTTAAGGTTGGTTTATTGTTGGATAAAGAAGAAATGACGAAATGAAGAGAATTAGAGTTAAGGTTCCTGAGAGATGGAATCGATTGAAGATTTATGAGATATAGAGGATGAAATTGAGTTCTTAATAGTGAAAGAATGAAGGGGTTGTTATGTAATTGAATTTCTGAAGTTGTTTTGATGAAGCATCATCGAATTAGGGTTTGTAAGAAATTCATAGAAACTTTAGAAGATGAAACCCATGTTTAAGAAAGGTGATTTGAATATGGGTATTGTGTTAATTTAACAGTTGAGGTGTTGATTTGTGGGTTGAGATAACCTCAGGTGAGTGAAGATTTTGGGAATTTGATGGTGATGTGCTGAGTCGATTCAGTCTAAAGAAGGGATTGATTTCAATTGGTGGAGAGAAGCTGTTCTGAGGTAATTATTCTTTTTAGTTAACTTAGTGATGTTTATATACATTCATTACTGAGTTATTGAACTTGTTAATTGATATAATAATTGAGATAGAATTATGTGTATGGAACTGGATGAGGAATTATGTTACAGTGGATGGATGTTTGAGGCAGCAAAGAGATGGAGATGGTGAGTATGGAGTTGGGTACTGTTGTAACTTGTTGAATGAGTGGTTGATTATTGAGGCTTTTATTGAGTGGCAAGCCTAGTCTGAGTTGTAAGAGTAATTAGGGTTTGATTATGACTCTCAAATGGAGTCTGGGGTGACAGTTAGGTGGTGGTGGTGTTGGAGTTGCAGAGAATGTGAATGGATAGACAGAGTGGCATTGTTTGTGTGGTTGAAATTGTAGAATTAAAGTTTATTGTACTGATGATAATTCAGTTAGGGAACTAGTCTTGCAGTTGATGATGGTGTGTCTGTATGTATGAGATTAAGGAAGGGTTGTCTGAGTTGGGATTGCAGATGGTTTGTTAGGTGCAGCTGTAGAGTAGGTTGACACTCTGGTTGTGGTTTGAGCATAGAATGGATGTTATAGAAGTGTATCTAGAAATGAAGTTGAGTTGATAGTTATATAGATAGCTGATAAGGATTTGCAGATGCTTGTGGTTGAAAATGAAATCTCACTGATGTTGAGACATGAGATAGGTTTGTTGTAAATGATGTTGCTGTTGGGATTCAGAATTGCCTGAGTTTGCAGAATTTCCTGAGTTGGTGATGTGGGCTTGAAAAGGTTGGATACAGAACAGTGGTTGGGATTTGGAGTTGTGTTTTATAATCACAGTCATGGGAAGGAGATGGTGTTGTTATATTTGATTGTGCAATGTACTGAGTTACATAGATTGCAGAAGGTTGAATGTGCGGGCAGTATAAGTAGTGAGATGAACTCAAATTGATGTAGGAGGTGAGGGAAGTGAAGTTAAGGATGGTGGACCTAAACTAAGTTTCAGCAGACATTTCAAGGTAGACTGTGTAGTGGTTAATGCAGAACTGAAGTTTTAGGTGATGCATTTTGATTAAGTTCAAAGTTTAGAGTCGCAGTTGTTTGAATTTGACTTGGCTGTGAACTGAAATGATAATTGCAGGTGAGGGGACAATTGATGATAATGAAGAGGTCATAGTGATGATTGCGTTGAGCTGAACTCAGTGAAGTTGTTTGTGATTTGTGTGGAACTCTTGGGGTTGTGTTTGGGTAGGCTGAGTTGAGTTGTATATATTGAGATTGATTTGAAGTTGGGAATGAGGGTTAGATGAAGGTGTTGAGTGAGTCTTTAACGGAAAGCTTGAAAATGCTATTGCAGGTAGGCTTAAATTACAGTTGTATTGAATTTGTATAATTCTGTTAGAATGAATTATTTATGCATGATCAAATGAATAGAATCAGGTTGGCTGTGTTCTTGTAATTGCAATATAATTAGGATGTTCGCCATCCCAGTCAGTTATTTAACTTAGCTGACTCGGTTCTTCTGACTGAGCCGGATCTGCTGACTCACCTGAATCAGTCTTGTAGACTGAGTTAACTCATTAAGTTCCCTATCTTGACCTGAGTTGGATCGTTGACCGATTCCAAGTTGACTCGTTTGACCATTTTTCTGGACTTTGACCTGACGTGGACTGTTTGTTGACCTTTGACCGTCTGATTGACTGTTAGAGACTGTTAGTGGAGTCAGATGGACTAGATCATAGGGTAAATGGGCTCGTCTAGTAGACTTGGGCTTAATACTAGTTGTGATATGTTGATGAGTTGGATCGCTTGTGGTCTGAATTAGTCTTTGATTTCTTTCACAAAGTTATAGATATTCATAAGACTTAGATAATGAACTATAGAAACAATCTAAGCGAACAAGTGTACCTTTAGATATGCTAAAGATAGATAAATAAAATGTCTAGAACCATAAATGAGTTTAGAAATATTAGTTAGACTTGTATTGTATGAGCCATTTTGGGCTAGTTTCTTAGACTTCTTGTGTGATTAACAATTATTTTATATTAACAACGATCGATTAAAGGATAAACCAGTGGATCGTGGATCTCGAGGTAGGTGTGGCTTGTCATCAAAAGGGGTGGAAATTTATATTTAACTCTTTTGTGATTATTGTTGTTTTCTCTTACCAAAGTTTATGTTTAACAAATCCATGCATTGTCTGATTGTGCTTTCCATGCATTGTTTAACTTTTAATTCGAAAGTTCTGTTATCTCTTTTAATCTTTCCATTGATTGGAAAGGAATTTTAATCCTCTGTTTGTCTCCATGAATTTTTTGGGAAATAAGAATTTCCATTTGATTGTTTGGAAATGAGAATTTCCATCCGTGGTATATAGGTTACTGCTCCTTCATTTATACCTACTTACTTTTATTGCAATAACTAGGTGTGGGACGAGTTCACCATGTAGCTATCTAGGTACGGGACGGGTCACCATTACTAGTAAATTGTTTGGAAGGAGTTAGATCCATATACATGATTGTTTACCTATGTGAAATTGGTTGCGATTTAGTGTTTAGGGAAAACATGAATCGTTTTCGAATCATTTCCAATGATTACTTTAAAGGTAAATGTTATTCCTACTGGGCACCCCTTTTAGGGATGTGTGCTCACCCTTTCCCATTTTCAGTTTCCGAGACAGATTAGAATTACGCAGCGATAGCTCTGAGAAGTTGACTTCGTTAGTTGGTTATATTCTGATATGTTTATTATGTTGTATATTAAAGTTGTAAACCTAATGATTATTGTATATGTATCATTTGAGAGGAGTTCTTGTATATATATTTCTGAGCGGGGTTAGTTTTGGGTTAAGTTTTTGTAGCAGATTTCTTAATTGAAAGTTTAAGTATTTGTTTTAGATTCGTAATGCCTCTTTATTTTGTTAATCTTTTGGATTAGTCAGCTGCTAGTTTAGGGGACGCTACAGTTATGGTTTGGGTGTTTTGGCCTTCACTACCTTAAGGAGCTTAGTAAAGATATTGTATGTTTTTTTTCAAGCGTTTGAAGAATTGCTTAGTTAGTAATGATGCTGGTAGTGGTGTAGGTAGTTTTATTTTCATATGCTATTCAGATAAGGGTTGGCGCTCAGCTGCCAACTAAAAAATCTAGTGTTGATAAATAATAATTAAAATATTATTTATAAATTAAACGGTTAATATTTCATCACATAAATTTTTAAAGAGTGAGACCTCTATATTGTAGGAGATGGTTTCTTAGTTACGGGGTCCTGTATTTACTATATGTACAAATTATTGTAAGGGGGATTTTGTGTTTCCCCCAAAAGAGATACCTAATTTACATTTCCCCCATTTTAAACTATTATTAGGTGAGACCCCCTTTAACCTGGATGCGCCGTGACTGCTCAGTTATGTTAGCACGGGTAGTACACGCGTCAAAATAAATAAATAAATAAATAAAACTCCTTTTCTCAAACACCGTCATTAAAGATCTCCTGTGAATTGATTTTTAGGAGATGATTTAGGAATCTGAAACAGTAAAAGAACACGAAGTATTATTGATGACCATTTTCAGAAGACTACAACAAGGAAGAAATGGGTCACGGTTTCAGAAGACTACAACAAGGAAGAAATGGCTCAAGCCAAACTTGAGCAGGCTAAGGCTGAGCTCCAAATTATGCGAGATCGCATCAAAGAGAAGAACATACAGGCTGAAGGTTCTTGCATCAAAGAGAAGAACATACAGGTTGAAGGTTCTGGGACCGCCGATGGGACAAAGGCTACAATCGAAGAGGCTACTCATACTATGCAATGCAGGAACAACATTGTAGTGGAGGAAACTAATAAACTCGAATGGGGGGCTGCCAAAGATGAGGAAGATCGCCTGAAAAAGGAACAAGCAGCGAAGAAGAAGGCCGAGCTTCTGGCAGGCAAGAAGGCCCCGAAGAAAACATCAAAAAATAAGAAACAACAAGCTAAGGCTGTCCAAGAAGATGACAAGGGTCCAGCAAACCCTTCTGATAATTTGATTACTTAATGTTTGTAGTTTGGTCATGCAGGCCTGTCTGCTGTCTTTTGTCCTCTTCGTTTTATCTGAAGTAAGGTCGTCTCTCTGTAGGACTGGCATCTTGTTTTTTTTGCTTCATGTAGGCTCTTCTGCGTTTGGCTTTTGGCTAAAGGCTAAAGAGACCTATCCTTTTGTGTTTGTGCTTTTTATTCAATCCATTCTTTGACCGAGTAAAAAGAAAGTGTTCTTGAGCCGCCGAGCCGGGAATGACAGAGAAGAACTAGAATTCTGTATTTCAGTGATTGCATAAGCTAAGAAACAATGGGTTCGTATCGATTTTAATTTGGCAGCAAAGCAATCGAGTTTTTTTTTTTTTGGTAATACGTGAAACCAAGAAACTAGAGAAGAAGATAGGATGATGTTGATATATGATTGAGAATGAATGATATGGATTTATGGGTATGTTTTAAATTGATGTCCTGCAGGGAAGGAGATAATAGGTTAGATATCAATAACGAAGGCATCTCTGGTTCATCATCAAAATGCACACAAGGTGCTTGTGGAAAATCCTGAGTGATATTTTCTCACTACTTCATACTCTATTGCTACTGATTTATTCTGTATTGGATTTTGGTGAGTCTTCGCAATGGATTAGGACATGTTGATATTAAGAAGAATACATAACAAGGACAAGAAATCTAAATATGTAACCTCATATTATCTTCATTATGTCATTAATGGCGTACTTTTTATAAATTATTAGCATGGGAGATGCTACTGCTATTAATGACGGACTTTGTTAGAGAAGAAAGTTTCTGCAACACACAGACAATAGGAATCCGGGACTGCTCGTCTTCCAACACTTGTATTTATCAATCATTAGTACAAAACAACGCTAGGCTAAGTTTGTCTGTGTTAGTGGTGGTCAGGATTTGTCCGGACAAAGATAAATCAAGGGTTGTGGTTCTCCTAACCACCCCCTACAACTCGCACGCATGGCATTAATTCCAATATAATGAATGAAAAATGAATAATAAAGTCAATATATGGATTTGGATTTTCAAAAATTGTATGGATTTTCAAAAATTGTAACAGAGAGGTTTGAACTCATGACCTATTATGTCATAAGAGTGGCCTCTAACCAGTGTTCCACCTTGGTTGGAATTAATAGAAAAGATAAATCAACGGTGGTGGTTTGTTCAACTTAAATATCATAATTTCTTTGTTAATTAGTGTTTCACTAATTGCACATAATAAATAATTTATTCATTATAAAGTGTTCTTTAATTAGTGTTTCACTAATTGCTCATAATAAATGACTAATCATTTGTTAATTATAAATGTTTTCTTAATTAATAGAGAGGCAAACAAAGTCGATAATTACACTGGGTGTGGTGGAAGCCTAGACATTTTAATTATAATATTAATCAATTATAATATTAATTAATTATAATATTTATTTTTATTAATAAGTAATTTTGATAAATAATATCAATAGACATTTTTGGCGACAATGAGTAGTAGAAAAGGTGGAGGCCGAAAGATTAGTGGTGGTTAGGGGCGGAGTCAAGCACAATTATATTTATTTTTGTTCTTTTATCGTAAAATGAGATACAAAGTACATTTTTCACATGTATCCAACTTGCCAAGAATTTTTTCTCCCTCTTTCCTCAAAATCCTGGCTCCGCCCCTGATTTGTGGTGGAAGAAGTAGTGACGGTGAGTGATGGACAATATTAATTTTATGTTGTCGTTAAAACATCGATAACATCGTAGTGTGGAAGATGTGGTTGGTTGTTTTTAACAACTTTTGATAAATGAATGTACCATATATTTCAGGGATGATATCATACAAGACAATATTTTCATGATCGTAGTTGGATCACCCAAATGGTACCCCTGTTATCTTTGGTACTATATCGTATAAATCATGATTTTTTAATGTTAAAGTAAAATTGATTGCAATATAAAAAAGAATATATACACGGAAAAAAATAATGAAACTAATCAATTGACGATAATTTTGATAGGCGCCAAATATTGCATTATTTATCATCGTTTTATTGGCACTTATCCCATTTTGCATACCATAATTCCCCCTTTTGTAATGAATTTTGTATTTTACTCTCCTCAAGGATAATTACTTAATGTTGTTTAATTTTGTATTTTTAGGTACCAAATAAAGACTAGATGAGTTGCGGAGCCAAAAGAGCAAAGACACGGGAGAAAGCCGGTGGAATCTCTAGCGGAAAAGAAGTGAAGATTGTGTTATGGAAGACTCAAGGATAAAAATGGGCTTAAAAAGGAAGAAATTGTTCTTAAAGAAGAAGTGGGCTCAAGATTTCCTAAGCCCAAATCCAATTCCTAAGCCCAAATCCAATTCCTAAACCCAAATCCATATCCTAAACCCAAAATTCAATACCCAACCCCGTTTTCCTTCTTAACCGTAAGATTGGATCCATTCCATCATCCAACGGTCGCTGCGTCATCATGCATCAGATTTCGATGCACCTTACCAACACTACAGCACCTAACTCCATCTTGAGCCGTTAGTTTCGTCGTATTTTTGCATCCAACGGTCGCTCCTCGCTCCCTTCCATCTCGCCGTTAGATCGATCTATCATTTCCGCATCACACGGCTCAGCTTCGCGAAACATCGAGATTTGATGAGTCCGCTCAACACCCAAACAACCAAATACCTATACCCGCAAAACAAACACACCCTTCTTCCCAAATCCATCGACTCCATCTTCTCCATTCCTCTACAGCGACGCTCCCCCAAATCACTCCACCGTCATCTCCCCCCAAATCACTCCACCATCTTCTCCCCCCAAATCATTCAACCATCACCACTCGAGCCATCATCACTTAGACCTACTTTTCTAGCCACTTATTACATCACCTCCTAATCGTTTCATCTCACAGGAATCCTAGGTTAGGAGTTGATGAAATAGGTGAGGTTAGAGGATAAATCGAAGGCATGGGTAGCATCAGCAGACGACAAGGAAGCATGGGTGAAAGTTCTCGAGTAGTTTTCAATGTATGAGGTGATTTAATCTCACTTTTTGTCAGAACCCTAGTTCACTGTTTTGGGGGATTTTAGGTTAAAATTTATTGTTTGTATAAATAGATGGGTGGGTGTGTAATAGAAGGGGATCTCTGGACTAGCCAGTAGAGAATGGAAACAAATTTATTTTGATGCAATTCCAATTTCAGTTCTTCTTATGCAGTTAACAGTGAATGTGTGCATGTTGTTTTCAATTATCTTGAATGTTGAATGTTGCTTGAATTATCATACTCAATGAATGTTATTGCTAGTTACATGTTTAGCATGAGCTAAACTGCATTAGGCTGAGGCTCAAATGAAGCCTAGTGCATTGTCAAATGGTGAATTGCTAGGATAGTTATCCTGATGTCTGTTTTGATTGAGAAATGGGAAGAGATTGATGCTCATAGTGCCTGTGATTGATTGTTCTGTCAAAAGACAGTCAATGCTAGGGGCAAACTAGTGAGCAAATTAGTTTTCCTCCCATTCTAGATGTATGCATAGGATATTCAACTCAACCTAGGATCACATTGTTTGGCTAGGACACAAAGGTGGATTCTAAGCCTTAGCTTAGACCACAATACCTTATTTCAGTCACTTACAATTTCAGTCTTGTTTTGCTTCCTGTTCAGTTTATCTCCTTACCTGTTTGCTTGTTTAATTTCTTGTATTTTGAAGCCTGTTGTGCATTGAAATCAGTGCACAAACTCACCCCTGCCCTTGGCTCACAGCCTTGGTTCCATGCTGTTTTGTCATCTTTGCTTTGTTAACTGTTTTGGTTCTTTGCAATTGCCATATTACTTTGCCTTGCTCACTGCCATAGTGCCTTGTCTCCATTGCTAGCTTAGGAAAATTTCTTGTATGCTCCCACTCCCTGTGGACTAATCCCTTGCTTACTCTCTATACTAAAACTTGGCCTTGTATACTTGCAAGTCTTTTGTGTGTCGTTTCCAAGCACACCAAGTTTTTGGCGCCGCTGCCGGGGAGTGGTGCTGCCATCTGCTGATTTCCTTTGCTGTCTTTCATCTACCATTGCATCTCTGTCAAGATCATTGCAGCTTCTGCCTTGCAATCATTGCACACTGATTTTGCAATCTTTGCACAAGATCATTGCAGAGTTGTCTGAGATCATTGCACTCTTGTTCACTTGCAGGTGCCACTGAGTTGCTGCTGCTGCTGAAACCTTGTCTGTTGCTGTTGCTGCAGCTGGGACTGGTGAGTTTCTGCTGCTGTTGAACCTGGCCAAGGAAGCTGCTGCTGCTGCCAGACCAAGCCCAAAGCTAGTGCATCTCTGCCGCTGGGCTGTGCTGCTGTTGCTCCTGGGCTGCTGCATCTCAACAAGTTGCTGGGCTCGTCCAACTGAGGTGGGCTTCGTTGCTGTTGCTTCTGCTGGGCTGCTAAACCCAACTGCTGTTGCTGGGCTTGCTGCGTGAGCTACTTAGGACGATCCTAAAGCCCAACTGGGCTGTGCAACTAAAAGGGGACCAAAAGCCTATTTTTGGGCTTCCCTCCAAAAATCAAGTAAGCCTAACCCATGAGTTAACCCACTTGGGCCTCATTTAAATTCAAATTCGGGCTTGTAATAATTAATTTAATTATTTAGTTGGGATTGTAATAATTTTTATTTTTCCTTTATTTTCTTTTTCTTTTTCTTTGGGACTGTAATTATTTTTTGTCTTTATTTTTCTTTTATTTTTGTTTTTCTTTTTCTTTTATGGGCTTGTCTTAATTATTATTATTGTTTTTATTTTCTTTTATGGGTTGTGCTAATCTATGCTAGGTTTAGTTCAAATTTTTTTTTTTCCAAAGCCCAATTTTAAACCAAAAACAAAATCCCTTATTAAAACCAAAACCCATTCAAAACCAAATCTTCGTAACCCTTGTGGGCCAAATTGTTTCCGATTGCTCTGTCTGACCAACATGTTAGTTGAGGTACCTACAAGGACATGACTGTGACCTATAGAGACCAAACAAACAGACTTGTTAGAATTAATCAAGAAGAACCTATCGAAATTCTGAGTTCTGAGGTAGACAGCCCAGATCAAACCGAAACAATGGGAGAACCCCGTACCCTCAAGGATTATATGTACCCAACTAGAGCCAGTCAACCTTCTTGTATTGTGCTACCCGAGGATAATGGCCATTATGAGCTGAAATCGAGCACAATACAGATGCTTCCTATTTTTAGAGGTGTTGAGAATGAAAACCCGTACCACCACGTGAGAGAATTCGAGGAAATTTGTGGAACTCTGCGTTTCACTCAAATGTCCGACGAAACCCTAAAGTTAAGGCTCTTTCCTTTCTCCCTGAAAGATAAAGCAAAGGCATGGCTTTATGCTTTACAGCCTCAATCCATCATGACATGGGATGACCTCATAAAGGAGTTTTTCAAAAAGTTTTTCCCGAATCACAAGACTGCGACAATTCGTCAAAGTCTGAATAGCTTTGTGCAATTAGAGGGTGAGACCTTAGCTAGATACTTGGAGAGATTCAATGAATTATTGCTCCAATGTCCCCATCATGGTTTTGAAAAATGGAGACTTGTGCAAATTTTGTATGAAGGTCTAGATGTGTCCACCCGAACAACGGTTGAGTCGATGTGTAATGGTCTATTCGTAGACAAAATTGCTGATGCGTCTTGGGACTTCTTGATTGAAGTAGCCGAAAAGACGCAACAGTGGGAATCCATCCGTGAACCCAGAAAGACTACATCTGAAGCGAAGGCTTTTAGGATTGAAGCAGATTTCGAGGGAAGAGCAAACATGGCATCAATAGTTAGGAGATTAGAAGAGTTAGAACTACATAAAAATTCAAAACCTTCCACCACTACTCTCCGAGAACATGTCGCTTCGTCTGTATGTGCCGCTTGTAACGATCCCAACCATCAATTCCAAAATTGTCCCGATTTGCTTGCAGTCCAGGAATCTAGGCTTGAACAGGCACATGCCATGTTTCAAAAACAAGAACATAACCCCTATTCACAGACCTACAATCCAGGATGGAGAAACCACCCTAACTTTTCATGGTCAAAAGGACCCACTCAGGGAGGACCATCTCAACCCAATCAGAGCTATCAAAACAATCAGGGATATCAGAACAATCAAGGTTATCAACACCCGAGAAACCATCAACAACAATCAAACTCTCAACAACAATCATATCCTCAACACAATACCGACAAGAGATTATCCGCCCTAGAGGAAATGTTCCAGAGTCTGGTGCAAAGTCAGAAAAGTCTTGATCAAAAGATGGGTCAAATCTGTGATTCCATAGGTGAGAGAGAAAAGGGTAAACTTCCGAGCCAACCCCAACAAAATCCAAGGAGTGTATTTCAAACAGGCTCTTCATCCTGCAAGGAAACCTCTCCAGATCAAGTCCATGCCATTACCACCCTCCGAAGTGGTAAAGTCATTGAGAACAACGTGGGCGAACCTAATGAATCCGATACAAATTCCACGCTGTCTCCACAACCCCAGAAAACCAAAGAACCTGAGCAAGTTGAAAAGCCTGACAATTCTACCGCTATGAATGTCCCTTTGCCAACTCATTCTCCTGTTGCCCCATTTCCTCAAAGATTGATCTATCAACAGAAAAGTACCCATTACAATGAGATGTTAGATCTGTTCAAGAGAGTCAACATCAACATTCCTTTTCTTGAAGCAATCAAGCAAATCCCTGCTTATGCCAAATTCCTCAAAGACTTGTGTACTCAAAAGCGCAAGCTCAATGTGCACAAACGTGCTTTCTTAGCTGAGCAGGTGAGTTCCATCATTCTGAACAAAACTCCACCCAAGTTTAGGGATCCAGGATGTCCAACAATTTCTTGCACTATAGGAGAACACACGGTCAATAAAGCGTTATTAGACCTAGGTGCAAGTGTTAACCTACTGCCATATTCTGTTTATGAGCAGTTAGGTCTTGGGGAGTTGAAGCCAACATCTATCACTCTATAACTGGCAGACCGATCTGTCAATATTCCTCGTGGAGTGGTCGAAGACGTTTTGATCAAGGTTGACAAATTCTATTTTCCCGTAGACTTCATTGTCTTAGACACTCAACCTGTACAAAACCCAGACTGTCACATTCCTGTCATCTTAGGACGTCCTTTCTTGGCTACGTCCAACGCAATCATTAATTGTCGTAATGGAGTGTTGAAACTGTCTTTTGGCAACATGACGGTAGAATTGAATGTGTTCGATATTAGTCAACAACCTGTGAATCTTGATGATGATGATGTGCATGAAGTTAATATGATTGAAGGATTAATACAATATTCGTTGACTAACATTCTATCCGTCGACCCCTTTCAAGCATGTATGGAGAACTTTAACTCAGATTCCTATGATGATGCATACTGTAGTGACGTCATATCTCTGCTCGAATCTGTACCTCAAATGGACGTCACTGAAAGAAGATATGAAGTGGAACCACCCTTACTCTCTGATTCCAAGCTTGTTCCTTCCATTGTTGAGCCACCCAAGCTTGAATTGAAAACATTGCCTAGTACGTTGAAGTACGCATTCCTAGGTTCTTCTGATACTTTACCTGTCATTATTTCATCATGTTTAGACACGGAACAGGAAAGTAAGCTTTTAGAAGTACTTAAGGAACACAAAGAGGCCTTAGGATGGACCATCTCAGATCTCAAAGGAATTAGTCCCACCATTTGCATGCACCACATTAACCTTGAAGAGAATGCCAAACCATCGAGGGAAATGCAAAGGAGACTTAATCCTAACATGAGAGATGTAGTCAAAGGAGAGATCCTGAAACTGCTTGATGCGGGTATCATATACCCAATACCTGATAGCAAATGGGTTAGTCCCATTCAAGTTGTGCCTAAGAAGTCAGGCATTACTGTAGTTCAGAACGACAAGAATGAATTAGTCCCTACTCGTACAACCACAGGATGGCGAGTATGCATCGACTACAGGAAGTTGAACACAGTAACAAGGAAGGATCACTTCCCGCTCCCTTTCGTTGACCAAATGCTAGAACGTGTGTCTGGACACAGTCACTACTGTTTTCTAGATGGCTTTTCCGGTTATAACCAAATTCACATTGCTCCGGAAGATCAGGAAAAAACTACATTCACGTGTCCATTTGGGACGTTTGCTTATAGACGTATGCCCTTCGGGTTGTGTAATGCACCTGCTACTTTTCAGCGTTGCATGATGAGCATTTTTTCTGACATGATAGATAGTTTTCTCGAGATCTTTATGGATGATTTCTCTGTTTTTGGTTCCTCGTTTGACGAATGTTTGAAGCATCTTGCCCTCGTGATATCCAGATGTAAAGAAAAGAACCTTGTTCTAAATTGGGAAAAATGCCATTTTATGGTGAATTCAGGAATAGTTCTAGGACACATCATCTCAGAAAAAGGAATTGAAGTGGATAAAGCTAAAGTTGACCTCATTCAACATCTACCACAACCTCGCTCTGTGAAGGAGATCAGATCATTTCTATGTCATGCTGGTTTTTACCGGCGATTCATCAAAGATTTCAGCAAAATCTCCAGACCTCTGTGCAGTCTTCTCTCCAAAGATGTTGCCTTCAATTTCGATGCTGCTTGTGTGAAGGCATGGGAGGAATTAAAAACCCTTCTCACCACCGCTCCTATAGTCCGACCACCCGATTGGAAGCTTCCGTTCGAACTTATGTGTGATGCCTCTGATTATGCTGTTGGTGCTGTTTTAGGACAGCGAGTTGATAGACTACCATATGTGATATACTATGCTAGCAAAACCCTTAATGATGCCCAACTCAATTATTCAACTACCGAGAAGGAATTGCTTGCCGTCGTTTTCGCATTAGACAAGTTTAGATCTTATCTGATAGGGTCTAAGATCATCATATACACAGACCATGCGGCTTTGAAGTATCTTCTTTCCAAGAAGGATGCTAAAGCTCGCCTTATTCGATGGATACTATTATTACAGGAATTCGATCTCGAAATCCGTGATAAGAAAGGTTGTGAGAATGTGGTTGTTGATCATTTGTCTAGATTAACTTTAGAGTCTATTGATGAATTTGAGCTGATTAGAGAATCATTCCCAGATGAACATCTGATGTCTATCTCAGACCTTCCTTGGTTTGCTGATATTGTTAACTACCTCGCTACAGGTAGGATGCCCTCACGTTGGTCGAGACAAGACCGCTCTAAATTCCTGGATGAAGTTAAACATTTCCTTTGGGATGACCCATATTTGTTTAAGTACTGCGCAGACCAAATCATTAGGAAATGTGTCCCCAACACCGAACAGAAAGATGTGATATCTTTCTGTCATGACCAAGCATGTGGAGGGCATTTTAGTGCCAAGAAAACCGCTGCGAAGATCTTGCAGTGTGGGTTCTATTGGCCATCGTTGTTCAAGGACTGCCATGATTACTTTGTTGCTTGTGAACGTTGTCAGAAGCTGGGAAGCATTTCAAGGAGAAACATGATGCCATTGAATCCTATTCTGATTGTTGAGATTTTTGATGTTTGGGGGATCGACTTCATGGGTCCATTTCCATGTCTGACAGCAAGTTGTACATCTTAGTCGCCGTTGACTACGTCTCCAAGTGGGCAGAAGCCATCGCAACCAGAACAAATGACCACAAGGTGGTACTTTCCTTTTTAAAGGAAAACATATTTTCACGTTTTGGTACCCCTAGAGCTATAATCAGTGACGGTGGCTCACATTTCTGCAATAGGCACTTCGAGTTTTTAGTACGCAAGTATGGAATGACTCACAAGGTTGCTACTCCGTACCACCCTCAGACCAGTGGACAAGTGGAAGTATTTGATAGGGAAATCAAGCACATTCTAGAAAAGACGGTTAACCCGTCTAGGAAAGATTGGTCAATAAGATTGAATGATGCTTTGTGGGCCTATAGAACAGCGTATAAGACACCAATTGGCATGTCCCCCTATCGTTTAGTGTATGGAAATCCGTGCCATCTTCCTGTGGAGTTAGAACATCGAGCTTATTGGGCAATTAAGCAACTGAACTTTTCTCTGGACGAAGCTGGAATTCAACGGAAACTTCAACTCAACGAGTTGGAAGAATTGAGAAATGAGGCTTATGACAGTGCCAGGTTATATAAGCAGAAGATGAAGATATTTCATGACAAGCGTATTCTACGCAAATCCTTCACTCCTGGTCAGAAAGTCTTGCTGTATGACTCCCGATTACATCTTTTTCCAGGAAAACTGCGTTCCAGATGGAAGGGTCCGTACCTAGTACGCACAGTTTTTCCTCATGGAGCTGTAGAGCTGGAGGATATTTCCAACAAGAACGTTTTCAAAGTCAACGGGCAGAGATTAAAGCCATTCCTTGAGCCATTTCCACCCGACATTGAAACAACCAACCTGGAAGACCCGGTCTATGTGGACTAAACTGGTCCACTCTTTCCCTAAATAACCAAAAAGTTTTCACTCCCGACAAAATCAAATTTTTCCCAAAAAGTCCAATCCCATTAAAAACCAAAATTTTCTTGTAGATAATGTGTTAGTTAAATTTCCTTTTGTATATATTTTGTGCTCATCCATTGTGACTCCGAATATGTTGGAGTTTTGCCTTGGATAACGGAGTTTTAATTCTGCTTTCGCCGAAATCGGGTATTCTCTCTCCTTTTACTCTACTCAGCATGTCCCTTTCCATATGTTGTATTTTAATTCCTTCCATATTTTTAAACATTGAGGACAATGTTTAGTTTAGGTTTGGGGGTATGGAATGGATACCATGATAATATGCTATAATTGAAAACGAACTCCTTCTTCTTTTGAAAAAATCGAAAAAATTCAAAAAAATTAAAAAATGAAAAATGAAAAATCATAAAAATGGAGCTCATTTACCTTGAAATGTTGACTCTTGTGCATATATGTAATTTTTAGGAGTCTTAGTCTAGATATTTAGGCACCCTGATTCTAGCACAATTCACATAGTGATAAGAAATTTGCACGTGCACGATCTACCAATACATGTATAGCCTCGATCTTCAAGGTGTTTGATAGGAAGTCACGATTGCCAATCACTTTAGAATACTGAACGAAACTTGACTAGCTTGTTCTTTGGTTGGTTGGGATAGAAGGTGGAGGTTACATTAAGAAAAACAACCATCGAATTTAACTGGGTGCATCAAAAAGGGCTACCTCTTGCAAAGTGTCATGTAATCTTTTGTTTCCTTTTGTATATATAAAAAAAAAATAAAAAAAATAAATAAAAAAAAAAATCAAGTATTTATCAATTCCATTCTCTCTTGTTCCAAAAATAAAAGAGAGTAGTCAATGTAAATAAGAGTCATGTAAAGAGTCATCTTTTGTTGTTTCATTGTAATAAGCAAGGAGGGTGCAAGCCATTGATGTACAACGCGAGTAATTGTGAAATACCTCCAACTCATTCACAATTCTCGTAAAGTCCGGACAGCTAGCTAGATTTCGACCTTGGTTCTTAGCCTGAGAAACTATCTCTTGGTGATTAGTAGTCATAACATCCGATCTTTCTTTACACATGTGTAGATACACTTTACACTCTTATCACATGTCTTTATTTGTTATCAGTGCTAGGATTGTGCCTTTGATAGCTAGATTGACATCTCCATTTTGCTGTGAGCTTAAACTGTCTTGCACATGTCACATTTGATGGAATCTGAGCTTATATTTTGACCTAGAACTTTGTAGGTACGTTCTAAGCAAACCTTCACGAGACTTCACTCGTCCACTAGGGACACTTAGTGGTTTAAAAGGCTTAGTGCATACGCTAAATGCATTCGAGAGACCAGCGACAGTGGTATAGGTAGGATTTCCTTAGTTTCTGTTTTACTTGAGGACAAGTAAAATTCAGATTTAGGGGTATTTGATAGGCGCCAAATATTGCATTATTTATCATCGTTTTATTGGCACTTATCCCATTTTGCATACCATAATTCCCCCTTTTGTAATGAATTTTGTATTTTACTCTCCTCAAGGATAATTACTTAATGTTGTTTAATTTTGTATTTTTAGGTACCAAATAAAGACTAGATGAGTTGCGGAGCCAAAAGAGCAAAGACACGGGAGAAAGCCGGTGGAATCTCTAGCGGAAAAGAAGTGAAGATTGTGTTATGGAAGACTCAAGGATAAAAATGGGCTTAAAAAGGAAGAAATTGTTCTTAAAGAAGAAGTGGGCTCAAGATTTCCTAAGCCCAAATCCAATTCCTAATCCCAAATCCAATTCCTAAACCCAAATCCATATCCTAAACCCAAAATTCAATACCCAACCCCGTTTTCCTTCTTAACCGTAAGATTGGATCCATTCCATCATCCAACGGTCGCTGCGTCATCATGCATCAGATTTCGATGCACCTTACCAACACTACAGCACCTAACTCCATCTTGAGCCGTTAGTTTCGTCGTATTTTTGCATCCAACGGTCGCTCCTCGCTCCCTTCCATCTCGCCGTTAGATCGATCTATCATTTCCGCATCACACGGCTCAGCTTCGCGAAACATCGAGATTTGATGAGTCCGCTCAACACCCAAACAACCAAATACCTATACCCGCAAAACAAACACACCCTTCTTCCCAAACCCATCGACTCCATCTTCTCCATTCCTCTACAGCGACGCTCCCCCAAATCACTCCACCATCTTCTCCCCCCAAATCACTCCACCATCTTCTCCCCCCAAATCACTCCACCATCTTCTCCCCCCAAATCATTCAACCATCACCACTCGAGCCATCATCACTTAGACCTACTTTTCTAGCCACTTTTTACATCACCTCCTAATAGTTTCATCTCACAGGAACCCTAGGTTAGGAGTTGATGAAATAGGTGAGGTTAGAGGATAAATCGAAGGCATGGGTAGCATCAGCAGACGACAAGGAAGCATGGGTGAAAGTTCTCGAGTAGTTTTCAATGTATGAGGTGATTTAATCTCACTTTTTGTCAGAACCCTAGTTCACTGTTTTGGGGGATTTTAGGTTAAAATTTATTGTTTGTATAAATAGATGGGTGGGTGTGTAATAGAAGTGGATCTCTGGACTAGCCAGTAGAGAATGGAAACAAATTTATTTTGATGCAATTCCAATTTCAGTTCTTCTTATGCAGTTAACAGTGAATGTGTGCATGTTGTTTTCAATTATCTCGAATGTTGAATGTTGCTTGAATTATCATACTCAATGAATGTTATTGCTAGTTACATGTTTAGCATGAGCTAAACTGCATTAGGCTGAGGCTCAAATGAAGCCTAGTGCATTGTCAAATGGTGAATTGCTAGGATAGTTATCCTGATGTCTGTTTTGATTGAGCAATGGGAAGAGATTGATGCTCATAGTGCCTGTGATTGATTGTTCTGTCAAAAGACAGTCAATTCTAGGGGCAAACTAGTGAGCAAATTAGTTTTCCTCCCATTCTAGATGTATGCATAGGATATTCAACTCAACCTAGGATCACATTGTTTGGCTAGGACACAAAGGTGGATTCTAAGCCTTAGCTTAGACCACAATACCTTATTTCAGTCACTTACAATTTCAGTCTTGTTTTGCTTCCTGTTCAGTTTATCTCCTTACCTGTTTTGCTTGTTTAATTTCTTGTATTTTGAAGCCTGTTGTGCATTGAAATCAGTGCACAAACTCACCCCTGCCCTTGGCTCACAGCCTTGGTTCCATGCTGTTTTGTCATCTTTGCTTTGTTAACTGTTTTGGTTCTTTGCAATTGCCATATTACTTTGCCTTGCTCACTGCCATAGTGCCTTGTCTCCATTGCTAGCTTAGGAAAATTTCTTGTATGCTCCCACTCCCTGTGGACTAATTCCTTGCTTACTCTCTATACTAAAACTTGGCCTTGTATACTTGCAAGTCTTTTGTGTGTCGTTTCCAAGCACACCAAATTTGTTCAATCTAAACCTCATACATGTCATTTGTGATTGAAAATTAGAATTGCGTCCAACAACCTACATGGGGTGGGCGGCAGTGACGATGGCAGTGGTGGAGTCAAAAATTTACATTGAGGAGGCCTACTTTTAAAAAAAAAAAAAAACATGTAAACTTTGGTGGACTAAACCATAAATATATATGGACAAAGTACTATTTATAAAATAAACTAAAAAATTTATGTAGTTATTAAAAATTTAAGGGGTTAGAGCCAGGTTAGTCAACCCTTGGCTCTGCCACTAGGTGGTGGTGGATAAAAAAGAATGGATTCATATGGTTTTATGGTGGTGGCGGGTATTGGTGAACAAAAACATATTATGCTAATTTCGCAACAAGGTAATATTCTATGGCTGTTCGAGAACACTCATGAGCTTAAGGACCAAATTTTTGGTAACTGTAAAAAGAGTTTCAGCTGTAACAATGGGTATCTTAAACTGCAGCTGGGACATGGTAGTTCTCAAACCCGAGAATTTCTGCTGGAGTTCGTGTACTCCTTCCATGAGCTTAAGTCCGCGAACCCAGTCCGCGAACTTGAGTAGGTTATATCTAAAACCGATTGTTCTTGAACTAATGTTTAAATAAACTAAGAAATGCTTTGGCAAACCGTGGCTATAAAGTTCATGAATCGATTCGAGTGAATCAAACCGATTTTGCTTCAATTGTGTCTTGTGTAGTTACATAAAATTTCCTTGCAATTGAACAACTCTCTAACTAGATCATTTGAGTCAGTTGAACTAGTTATGGTGAAGAAGAAAATGGTTGATATGAAGGTGATCATATGGCTAACCATTTGGTTGACTATTATTGAACCAACAAATGTTAATGTTTGGGTACGATTCATAAACCCAAAAATTGGACATTTCATTTGTGTGTAACAAGCTAAGTTTTCGATCCAACGGTTGAGAAATATTAGCTTGAATCTAACCAGGTTTTCATCTAACGGTGAATATTGAATGCTTTGTTACCAAGCTAACATTGATTGTAAACCCTGATTTGAAAGTGTATATAAGGGAGAACTCTAGCAACTGGGAAATCTAATCCCCACACCTCACGTGTGATACTAGTTTGCTAAGCTAGAGTCGATTCTCCTTTAACCTTTGGTTTTCTTCTTCTAAAACCAGGTTAACAACTTAAAGACTTCATTGGGATTGTGAAGTCACACCGATATTATTTTATCGTAGTTGTGTGATCTGATCTTGCTATTTCTATCGTTACGAGTTCGATTGTAATAATTGGCTCGAGATTTATAGAAAAGAAATCACAAACACTTCGCCTCATCGTTTGTGATTCCACAATATCTTTTTTCGCTGCATCGATTAAGATTATTGTGAGGTGATCAATAATACTAGGCTGTTCTTCAGGAATATAAGTTTGGGTTATTGATTGGTTCCTGTTCACCTTGATTTATCAAAAGACGGAACAAAACTCGCAGGTATATTCATGGGAGACGGATTTATCTATTACCGTAGACTTTTCTGTGTGAGACAGATTTTTTTATTAAAGTCTTCGACTTTGGGTCGTAGCAACTCTTAGTTATGGGTGAGATCAGCTAAGGGAATCAAGTGCGCAGTATCCTGTTCGGATCAGAGGCGTAGGGAGCATAATTGTACCTTGGATCAGTGTGAGATTGATTGGGATTCAACTACAGTCCATACCGAAGTTAGTTTGGAGTAGGCTAGTGTCTGTAGTGGCTTAATACAGTGTATATTCAATCTGGACTAGGTCCCGGGGTTTTTCTGCATTTGCGGTTTCCTCGTTAACAAAATTTCTGGTGTCTGTGTTATTTCTATTCTGCATTATATTTGTTTATATAATTGAAATAATATAGGTTGTGTGTTAGAATCGATCAATTGGAAATTTTACCTTTTGGTTGTTGATTGATATTGATTGATCCTTGGATATTGGTCTTTGGTACCATCCAAGTTATCTCTCTTTAATTGAGACTCGCAGTTTGCTTGAGTAAGATTAAATCGAGAGATTGAGATATAAACTCTTTGATATACTTTTCTCTAGATTGAGTTTGACTGTCTAGTTGATTCTCTAGAAAGTATATTAGAGTTTGTCCATACAGATTGCTAATCGAATTGTTGGGTGTGGTTTTTAGACCCCCGCTTTTTCACAAAGGCAATAGAAAAACCAACAAAGGGATCCGGTTACCATCAAATAAAGCCTTCATGTTGTATATACAGAAATAAATTGGTGGTCAATACTGGATAAAATTCCTCGAAACAATGTATGGATGTCTGCATTTATTAAACATATAATTTAAGCAGCAATAGCTTTAGCATTATGGCTTTTATTGTAAACTAAAATACCAAAGTGGAATAAGAAAATATTTGAAGGGGAAATATAAACTCACTCCAAGTCTGTTGTTTTTTGAACAACCACTGTAAGAACTGCAATCAACCCATAATATATTAATTCTTGTATCAATATGAACATTGAATTGAGGATACATTCCTTCTACCTAGGATCATACGCAAAGAGTTGCAAACTATTCAGCTAAGGCCTTCCTTGATTAACAACCTTAAATAGCATAAGAAAATCAGTAGAAACTCTAACTAACAGGAATGATCCAATGTAAGTTTCATGATTCAGGTGAAATTCAACATACCGTAATACCCAATACACCAGTGGAGATAGATGCAAGGCAACCACATTCCCCAATCAACATACCGTAATACCCAGTACACCAACGGATATAGATGTCAGACAACCATATTTCCCAGTTAAAACTTGAAAATCAAGAGTATGTTATAAGAATATTTGTCAAACAAACTGACATAGAAAACGCTACAGATGTTACAACACGTATGCAACATATCACAAAACAGTCCAAAAAATATGCTACATCGGGCTTGCAATCGTTGTAACCCCAGTACTATTGATTTTATTTCATACTTCATTGTGAAGCATACCACTTACATAATTATGCATCATATAACCTTTAATATATACGGCATAATTATTTCTTCTATTTCTCGATGAACATCTGTTAACTTAAAAGATTGTGTACCTTATTGTATCGGAGATGAAGTGATCAATCTCCTCAGTATTCTTTTGGAATTGAATGTTGAGCAGTGCATCCTCATATCTACATAAATAGAAAAGGAATTCGTCTCCATGAACTTTTTCTAGGTCATAGAAAGTCTATAAAACCATAATTAAGATAACCCTAAAAATAAAATAGAAAAAACTATACAATTAAGAGACACAAATTGAAATTTTCAAACTCTTACGCCGTCTCTAATATTACCCAAATATGGTTAACAACCATTCCTTTCTCTACTAATTGTTCTAGAAAATATGCTCAACTTGACATCATAGGGGAGGCCGTTTAGAAGATTTTTTTCCATCTCCATCAACCTGTATACTGAATAAAAATATTAATACTCCCTCCACCCCACATTAGTTGAGCTAATTGGTTTTAGATTTTGTCTCACAAATAGATGAGCTATTTGACTAATTAAGGGGATATTTCTAAAACTCTCGTGGAATAAAAAATAGAGAAGGAGACACAAAATAGAGGGGAAGATGAGAGAGAGAAATTATATTCATTAGTGTGTAAAATACAAAGGTTAGGACTCTATTTATAGAGTTTACATACTTGGTTCCCAAGTAATAGGGTTCCTTTAAAGTGGGCATCTATATAATAAACTGTCGTTTATAACACTCCCCCTAAATGACCATTGTATCTAAGCTAATTACATACGTACCAGGAAAACTCAAAAGAGAAGCCTGAGATTGCATAAGCATGGAAAGACGAGAAAGAGTATTGGACACGTAAATGTTTCCTCGTTAAAACCTTGACAAGGAAAACCCATTGGGACAAAACCTTGACGAATGAAAAAGAGTACAACGCGATATAGTATTGTAAATGCACCTTAATTTGATGATGGCTCTCCCCCTGATAAATACTTCAGTCAAATATTGGCGTGAAAATATTTGAGTCGAGACTTTCCAATTTTGAAGAACGAATTTGTTGAATGCAAAAGACGATTGTGCTTTCATGAATACGTCGGATAGTTGATGAAGTCTTCCTTTGTGTTGCAAAAGCAGTAATGTTTTCGATTAATACTTTTGCTGAGTCTACATTCTTCTTCAACACATTGAGAACTTGTGTCATGGATTGCTAGCTTCCCGAGATGATTTGCAAAAGTTGTTGATGTAGTTTCTTCAACATAGAGCCAAGATGTAGATAAATTACCATAAGTTAACAAAACTGAATTTATGGTCATACCTTATATGGATTAGAATGGCGTCCAAATTTCCAAGGGATTGTTATGTTGATTTGGCCTAACAAAATGTTAATGGTGAGAATCCATTAAACAAACAAACTTGATACAACTCCCCCTTAGATGACCACCATGTTGAATTAAATTGCCTCACTAAAACCTTGCCAGTAAAACCCAAAGGGAAAAAATATGGACGAAGGAAAAAGAGCACAAATATCAACATTAAAAGAAATTGAAACGTCAGAGATGTTGCCTCATTAAAACCTTGTCAGTAAAACCACATGGGACAAAACCTGAAAACGAAGGGAAAAGAGTACAACTTTTGACGATTCATGGATGCTAACTCAACAAGATGAGTATTATAGAAAATAAGAACCAAAATCATAACTATAGTCTACATCATAGACAAGGTTTAAGCAAACATAATATTCAAACTGCAGATTTTAAGAAATAAATGAAAAAATAGAATTTATGCTGCTAAAGCGTAGATTTTTGTGTTTTTAAGGACTCCTCAAGAGACCTATAAAGTTGATATCATCAACTAATTAATCCGGATTTTTTGTTTTCTATCAAATTTCTAAAAACACATAAAGGATCGTTAAAACCTAACACAATCGAGTCAAGTGGTTGGCTGAGTATAATTTGAGTCCTACAAGGATTACAAATTTGAATATGTTCCCAATCACAATTTTTTGTGTAAATGCAATGTGAGTCCTTCAAGGACTACCACGCCAAAAGCATTATACATAGAGAAGTTTGAGCAAAAATAAAAACCCTTAAATCGTCCTAAAAAGGAACATTTTTCTCGTATAACGAATTATGAGTACACCATCCCTTAAGTAATAGGTTTGGCAATTTTAAGGTGTTAAATCTTGGATCCAAAATTATGTTAATTGAGAAATTAATCCAATCTAATTTGGATTGTATGCTAACCAATCACATATGTCGATATTCCTCTACAGAGGGGTTCACAACCACCATCATTTATTTCAGTAGCTACCGTAAATGAATATTCGACAATCATATTAGCTTATCATGATCTCACAAAATTTTCAGTGTATGCATACTTTGAAAAATTCAAAATTTACTGGTACCAGTGCCCACGGGCTTGATAATCTCCTACTATTCAAATAAAGAGATATGAATTTTTTAGAATGTGAATCTTATTATGATAAACTCAGTAGCCTTATTAAAAAAATGTTACATGCTTGCTAGATGTGATTGAGTTTGCCTTTTCAAATGGCATAAGCTTAAATAAGCTAGATGAAATATTTTCACGCCTAGTAAATGACAGCCTTTTTTGATTTGATCAAGATGGGAGGAACGGATATAACTTTGAAGTTAATTAATACCAATGTTTAGTAATGTATATTCTCCCACTGATTATGGGGGAAGTATTTTCATCTCATATACGAAAACAAGTTACGTAGAGTATTACCCGATTAATTCGAGGACATATACTCATAATAATTTTTGGATTATAAACAACTCCAGATTGGACAGTATATTCTGATTTAAAGAGTCATAAAAGAAATTGTCCTAAAAATAAAATAAAATTGTAGTCTTCTTGACATACAAAATTAACATCAACCAACGATACCAAGAGTTTTATTGGATACAACCAAAAACATATAAAATATGTAAATAAATCTCCATATAATTTCGTGAACTCTAAAGGCAACGAGATATAGATTTGGATTGTAGACACTTTATTTTCCAAAAGAAACTAAATTTTAAGATCAATTTAGTCACTACAAGGACTAATGATATACAGGCTTACAAGCCGGGTGCACCCTTTGATCTTATGTGTCCTTCGGTGTTCCAACAACAAGTGCAATAATCCGAATTTTGGAGATTATTATCACGAGGAAACAATAATTGCTCAATATCCCAAAGAAATGCAACAATTCCTCTTTTTATTGGTAATAGTAACGACATTTTATATATATCCCTTTAAGATCGATAGTGAAAAACCAAACTTAATTGGCTTATTTGTTTCTTCTTGAGAAAGATAAAGAAACCATTTTCGTTATTGAATTTAGAAAATTCCTGGTTTCCGGTAAGAAATAGAAACCAACGGTATTGGTAGAAAGAACCAAACTATATTGGTATCCCATATAAGCAATAAAGAAACCAACACCAGATCGTTTGTACGATTCATGAAAATCATATCGACGAAGAGAGAAAAAAAATGTTGTCCTATTATTAGTCATCGCATAGGGATAATACACTTTGTGGTTAAACAAATGATTTCTCGTAAAGGAATAGAAACCAGATAAAAATAAAATCACATGATCTTCGTCCAACAGACGAAGATACCAAAATTAATTCGCCGTAGGTTTTTCAACCATGCATGTGACTAATTACCGTAAAAATAATTAAATTGCGATGATACCAGATTTTGGTGATTACAGTTTCATTAAAAAAAAAAACTATAGAATTTTAATTGCAGCCGGAAAAATAAGTTCGAGAATACCATAATCATACTCTCGTTGTTGGGTTGCAAAGATATATAAAATCCATGAAGATCCATGGTAGAAAAATACATTGATGTGTACACATAAAGAAATACACCAATTACAAGTAATTTCCGTGACAAAATAAAAGGGAAAATAAAAAGAAATCTAATCACATAATTGGTGAAACAGTATAAGATACTAAACAAATAAATAAAAAGTTTTATAAGGTTTTACTGTAGTTATGTCGTGTATGTGCATTAGCACCTTGGGTCCTCATCGGTAGTGGTGTCTTATGTATACGATGTAAGCAAGGTTCAATCCACCTATATAAATGTGTATACAGCCGGAAAGTGATTGTTGATACGTCTACACTTTTTATGAGATAGTATTGTACCGTGCTTACCTAAAACAAAGCCGATGGAAACTTAGTTAGAATCAGATTAATAAATCGTTGAAGAGGAAAAAAAAACAATTTAAAATGATTAGATAGAGATCGTTATTAATCTTCTTTTGCTCATATTGGTGGAGCAACGTGCATGATAAGGTCTTGTGGAATAGAAAATAGAGAAGAAAACTCAATGAGAGAGAGAAATTCTATTCATTAGTGTGTAAAATACAAAGGTTGGAACTCTATCTATAGAGTTTACATACTTGGTTCCCAAGTAATAGAATTCCTTTGGGCATCTATATAATAAACTGACGTTTATAACAAAAACTACCCTTTTAATTGATTATTGTTTTTATAAGAAATATGTATAATTTGATAGCCATGTTTATATTTGTTACGTAGGTGTTTTAAAATATTTTTCAACGATATAAAGTTTACGAAAAACCGTGGTATAATTTAAGAGATAAATCATTTCGAAGTTTTAAAAGTTATTATGTATAAGGATATACTTATAAAAAAATACTTAAACATACTCCCCTTCTTTCCTTGCCTTAATAATTTTGCAAACTACATATTACTCAACTAATTTGGGACGGAGGGAGTATTAATGGATAAAATTTCTAAGACCAATACTTTTTGATAAATACTGTAGAGTGAAATTAGGCCTACAATGTGTTAATTTGTTACCCTTTCAGCTTTCACGAAGTCGTTTACTTCAAGATAATAAGATCTGTTATCGACTTATAAAACACTTCATCTCGTGTACTTTATCTTGTAAATCAAGATTACACATCACCATTAAAGATTTTACCTATGTTTTCAAGTTGAATAAGATTCCAAAACACTGATGTTCATATGTAGTATAAGAGACTTTCCTAAATTTCAATAGAGAATAGATTACCACATAACGAATCACACCTGATTAACATCCATTCTTCGAAGTCTCTTTTTGCCAACCTTTCCCGGATTTCATCGACTTCAAATAGGCCAACGTTAGTGAGCACTTTGCTGGCACTGGTGGAGGAGAGAGGGCCATTTTCCAGCGTCAGTGACATAAGAAGTTAAATCACAAAATCTTGCAGTTTGATTTGGTTGATAATTCTTCGCAGAGATTGACATAGTTTAATAAAGATAACTTGAGATTCCTTCACAAAAGTGTAACAAAGAACAATGACCTGAGGACCTGGGTTGGAGTAGACTACTTGGATCATTTACCATAGGGGAATTTGCAGATGAACCCAAAGTGCAATCTTTAGTATTCGCACCCCCGAAACAGAAATGCTTGGTGTGGTTAAGGACACGTTCTCATGTTGGTGTGAAATATAATATCCGTTATGAATCATAAAATCCACAGGGAAGAATAGATACCCAGGATTCCCAATGGTGAGTTCCGCATTTGGCAGCTCCCGCCACCGAGACGATAAAGCTGCTGAGCGTTGGACATGGTTTTCAGTATGCCAACATCATCTCCAGCGCAGATGTTTGAACAATGAGGTACTGACATCTTAGATGAATATATGTTGTAAGCAAGGTTAAGTTTGAAATATAGTTTGCCTGTGAGATATACGCTGAAAAAATTGGGTTCCAAGTCTACATAGTCAGTGAAAGAGAATTCGTTAGGAGGAATTGACGTGGAGCAAGTGTCATGGAAGCAGCAGCCCAACACTCAAATAATACAAAGGATTGCTTAAAACTAATATAAGAAAGTATTAGTAAAAAAGTGAACCATTAAAGTAGTACAAATGATTGCAAGGGATCCATTTATATTCTATACAAAAATACGAAACCTGAGAAGACTATGTGGCTGTGGCATGCGCGATGATATTACTGATTAAGCCAGCCTGCTCCTTTGCGGTCTCCACCAATGAATCCTGCAGAGATACATCGAATTCTAGTCAACAAAAGCAGCAATCTTCTGGAAATCCAGTCATAATAAAATATTGCTTCTGTCGCAATAAGTCATGCAACTGATTTTTTTTTTTTGCTTCTTTCTTGCAGTTAACTGGCAATCAAAAAACAAACTAAATTGGAAGCACATAATTGGCATCCTTGTCGATTACCCTGCCATTAACCCAAAGCATCCAATACACAGTTAACATTAAGTCAACAAGATAAACAAAGAAGCATTGGATATTTTAGATGGTGAGACATACACATATTTAGCTGCAGTTATTTTTCAACCTAAGAGGTATCAACCTAAGCAAATCCAATTCCTTTCATCAATCAACTTCAAGCTAAAAATATTTAAAAAAAAAGTTTAGTACCAGAGGAAAGAATGAGGTAATTATTCGAATATGCAAATTAAGAAAAAAAAAAGAATCAACATGGTTTATTAACTTCTGTTTTTGTTTTAAGCCTCCGGTATCCACCATACAACGTTGCAGCACATAACTAAAAAACCAGCCAGAATACCAGCCATCAGTAATCTTCTATACTCTTAACTATAAGAATACACTCACACTGAATTCCTTTTCTTTTCTTCTTATATTCAACTAAAGAATACATTTTCTCTGATAATACACTCACATTAAAAATTTCTTTTGTCAACAGGCAAGATCATTGACACAAAAAGAACGCCGTCAAAAATAAAAAAAAGAAAAGGTACATTAACTAAGAAAAAAGCCTGTACTGATTAAGACTGCAACTAGTTTCTGTTCTAAATTTACAATAGGCACAAAAAGAACCTTCAGAAGAAGGTGTTCTGCCAACAGGCCTTCTTCAACAGCCCAGAAAAAACCCATCAGTAATTTTCTGATCAATCTAGTAATACAGTTACTCTTCATAATTGATCGTTGTCGTATGCGTCAAAAATAATTTCACTTTCTCACTCGACTAAATAAATGAAGTATGTGGTAAGAAAGAGTTTGTTCCCTCAGAGAGGCTTTTGTTGTTATGCAAATTTCAGTTTCTTAGTAACCAAGGGGGGATTTTTGTTTTTATCTAAGCAATAAAATAAAGCAAAGCAAATAAAATAGTTGGAATAATCAATTAGCAGAAGATATTGGTCAAGGGACAGTATCATTCACAAACATGTATTTTCATCAATGACTAGAATAGGTATTTTAATCTCTCATTCACTAAAAGTCCTAGGATACCGTGATCGCAAGAATATCCCGTTAATTCCCTGATTTCAACACAAACACATTAAAAGATGCAAATGTGAATTCTTCCTAGAAAGCAACCTAAAGTGTAAAAGCACAATTAAGTTTAACTCCCTAAAAGCAATAAGTTCTATGGAATAAGACTAATCAAGGCAATCAAACGTGTAAAAACACTAATTCGATTTAACCAAGGTTATGATTCACTGTGACTAGTAGGATATATCCCTACAAGCACTACCCACAATTATGCTACTTAGAATCAGGGATAAACCACTTTTTCGTATTGAAAACCCTAATATAGCTTTAGAAATGAACGCAAATCGGATTGATTCCGGACTCAACCAAATAAACAATCAAATCATACGACAATATAAACCGTGAATCATAAACAATAAAGTTGAGACAAAACTAATGCAATGAATCAAATAACATGTTGAGAAATCAACTTTATCGCATAACCAATAATAGTTGTTTAGCTACTCATAGATTTTGAGTTCATCATCATCAATAATAAAAATGAAGAAGATAAAAAATGAAATGAAAGCAAACCTAGTAGAATCACCGCTCTCCTCCAAAGCTCCCAAAAAATACGTGATCCAAAGGAAGTAGAAACTTTTTCCTTTTGTAGCTTTTCATCTTTCCAAAACTAGGTCTTCAAAGCCCAAAGTAGTCGCCGGAAAACTGGGGTCACCTGCCGGAATTTGGCTGAGAAAGTTATCTCAGGTGACTGTAAAGTTACAGGTCAAAACTCAAACGGGTCAACTCGGGTCAACTCCGAAGTCAGACCGAGTTGAAGTGAGTCAAGTGGTCTAGTCAGACCTCAGTCAGAGTCTAACAAGCCTGACTGAGCTGAGTGGTCTTGGCCAAAGCCATTTGCACTGCCTGAGTTGGTTTGCGCCATGATGACCCTTAGCAGCAATGATGCACCACCAGTTTCATGAAAAGTGCATAACTTGACCATTTGCAGCTTCAGCTCTCCACAATAATCTTCATTTCTTCTTCCCTGTCTCAGTCTCCCAATTGTGAGCATTACCAACACACAACTGTATCATCAGTCCATTGCAGCTAACAGTCCAAATCCTTCTCAGCTTCTTCTCCACCTAATCCATCTCGTCTTAAGCAGCAGGAACATCAACCAAGTCACCACCATAGTTCATATTTCAGCTCCAGACTGCAACTACACATACAACCACAGCAAACTCTCTTGAACCTGCAATACCCGTTGGCAGCATCACAACCATACATACGGACTTAGCATCCTTCACTTCTGTTCAGCTGTAACGTCAACCCCCGACTATAACCTTACCAGAACTAGTACCACTAACACTGACTTCTACCTGCAATTAGCCATACTCCTCCAACATCACCTGAAACTGCAGCTTCATTCATTACTTCAATTTCAACTTCACTGACCAGTTGCATACTACAACAGCACTGACCCCTTCAGCTCTGCATTTCAGATCAATCAACTCATTCTCTTCTCTGCCAAGCCAAGTACCAGCAACAACCTGCAACTCATTGGAACCAAACACCCACACAACTGACTCCATTCCTTGGCTCCTGCAAGAGTCTTAAGATCCACCTGAATGTCACCAGCATATACTAGCCCGCACCTGTAGTTTTATCAACTTCACATGACTGCAAAGCTGCAT
The DNA here is from genome assembly GCF_003573695.1 of Papaver somniferum. Classification (NCBI taxonomy): domain Eukaryota; kingdom Viridiplantae; phylum Streptophyta; class Magnoliopsida; order Ranunculales; family Papaveraceae; genus Papaver; species Papaver somniferum. Next base: position 46,366,008 of record NC_039359.1, read on the forward strand.
TCATTCTGGCTTCTCTGTAACATCAACTTCAGCTGCAACTTGAGCTTACTAGCATTATCAACTGCAGCTCATTACAAGACCCTGTCACTGCACCAGTTCTCATTCCACCAACAACAACACTACCTGTTTCTGAACTTCTCAACACCACTACTGAATTGTAACCACTATCACTGGCAAATACCACCTTCAAGAACCCAATTTCAGTTCCATTCCACCAATCCTGGCTACCTGCAATCATCCAGCAGTTTTAGCTCCTTCTTGACTGTAGTTCAGCTATCTCCATCTTAATAGCATCACCAGCTACCTCAGTTGCAACCACTGAGCAATTCCATCTCACATCTTCTGATTTCAAGAGCAGATTCCACATCAAAACCATCTCAATCTCTGTAAATCATCAAGCAAGAGAAACCCATTCTCAAACACACAAGTATTCATTCACCATCTCAGTCATAACCTTCATCAATTCCTCCATCTGAACTTCATTACCTTCTTCTACCAGCAATATCAACTAGCGGAAATCCCTAATTTCAATTTCACCATTATCATCTTCTTCCAGTGAATCTTGTAACAGCTTTCTAAGTTCTAACAGATATTGGGGTTCAAAACTCAAACCGAGTAAAACCCATCTTCAATTTCATGAACTTCATCCTGTTCAAACCCATTACAGAACCTAGTTCGAGAACCCCTCAGCATCAACAATTTCTTCATTTCTCATGAACCCAGAAAACCAATTCAGACCCTAAATTCATCGAATCCCCTTTCTTTCTTCACCAAAATCAAACCAAACTCAATCGAATTTAACCCATCTCTTCAACCTCCGCCATTTATCTCTGAATCCAACAGCATCAGGTTCTTCTTTGTTACTCTCTAATTCCATCAGTCTTGTGTTCATCTCTGTTAATCACCAACCCTAATTCGGATTCATCCCTGTATTCTTCTTGACATCAAAATTCACCATAGACATTCATAAATTTGAGTTTTGTTTCAAACCCATCTTCATTCTAACCCTAACGGCACCAGAAAGTCTTCTTAAATCATCCTCTTATCCAAATTCCTTCATCTTTTCCCATCGATCTGAACCATCACTACCTCCATCTACAACAGCAGCAAACTCGATCTATTCCCATGGTGTTCTTCTTCAGTTCATCTTCTCTGAATTCCAGCAGCAAACACTATGAACTGGATACTGAGACACAGAATTCTAGGTTTAGTGTAGAAAGTTCTGGATATAGCCACCCAGATGAACTGGATAAGGGCCAGCCAAAATCATATATGACACAAACCGACAGCCTAATTCAACTGTCAGTTCATTCACCTCTTTCTGGTGTAACCTCAGCTGGCTCCGAGTGTTGCTCGCACGTGAATTGACCTCTTTGCTCCCTTTACGTTTCAAATAGATTTTTTCGCCTTTTTTTTTGCTCCAAGTGACTCCAAAGTACCTAAACACAAAATAAACATAAGATATGCAATTCATAAGGATAATAGCAAAGAAAACGTAAATACTAGATATGAAATTAGGTGTCTTACAACACCTATCAATAATCATGTGAAAATAGATGCAAATATTGATTTTTTGTTCTGCAGGCAGCATCATTAGCACAAAAAAAAAAAACACCGTGAAAGAGAAAAACAAGAAAAGGTACACAAACTAAAAGAAAAGGAGCAATTAGTAATTTTCTGATTCATATCATTGTTGTACACGCTGAAAATAAATTTCATTTAAATTGATAACAGGAAAAGATAGCACGTTATGTTATTCCGACGGCTCTTATTCAACCTAAACCAGTAAGTTGCGATGAAGGGCATAATCAGTTTGTAACTGAGAGAGCTAAAGTATTTACTTTACCATTATTCAAACGTTTAATAACATAATCACCTACAAACATTTAATAAAGCACTTACTTGAATTGACAGGTACGGATGTCAGTGTCACAGCGACAACGTCGCAGCAGAGAACTGAATCAACATCTTTCTAATCAACACGGATCACCCTTAGGACATGCAGAAAATGAGCCATCAAGAGTAAACTTCTGAACCATGTCTACAGTAACATTGAAAACATTGATTTAGAATATTAAGAGATTAAGTAAATTTTATTCAAATTTGCAACGGGCTGCACCCTCGGCACAAAAACAACGTCGTGAAAGAGAGAAACAAGAAAAAATACATCAGCAGGCAATGAAATATCCTCCTTCGTGTCCCAACCAGTGGAAAATCTGATATTAGAACAATGGAAAATCTAAAAAGGAAACAATGAAATATAGTAAGTTCATGTTAGCAATAAGATCTAAAAAAGTTTAGGGAATGAATATCTGTGACAATAGGTACAAATATTAAGAAAGGGTAAAAAATCAATAATGCAATGTAAGTATATAATACTGCTGTTATTATTATTGTGTCATTCAATCAATCACTTGGTTTCTTTGTAATTGCAGAACCGCCATAAAAAAAAGGACAAAAGAGCCACAAGATCATAATGTCTTTGAAGCTGCATATGAAGATCAGGTAAGTATATAAGACAATGCTACAGGGGCCACTGAAATTAACTACTCAATATTAAGTCACTGCTTAGTGAAAATATCTACTCGGACATCTAAAATACGAAAAAAATGAAATATATTGATGTTGTATATGTTGACTAGGTATCTTTTTTTTGCGTTTATAACAGATGAATACACTAACTATGGGAAGTGATATGTGAATACGGTATCTGCATACACCATCCACTTCAGATGAAAATGAGATGTAATATACTAAAATTTGAAGGTACCAATGTATATAAATTCTATTTGAGTGTTGATTTAACAATGTTGGTTGTTATTTGTTTTTAAACAGGTATATTCCTGCTCCAGATATATCTTCTGATGAGTATACTGATTATGAATATTCTTCGGGTGAAGATGATGCCGATGCACACGTAAATGTACCTAAAGATGTTGGAAATGTACCTACTGTTAACTTTAATGAGACCGGAAGAAACTATCTTGGAAGGATGGACGTTCCCTGCCAATTTTGTGGTGCTCTGCATTGGATTGACGAGAAATTGTATGAATCATCTTTCAAGAACCCAAAATTTGGTAAATGTTGTCACAAAGGAAAAGTTAATCTGCCAGCACTACGTGCACCTCCTGATCCAGTAAGAGAATTATTTGACGGTGATGATGATAATTCAAAAATGTTTTGGGAAAATATTAGAAGTTTGAATGCTGCTAATGCATTTACCAGTCTAGGATGCAAATACGACACAAGGGTATCAAAAGGAGGATGACCTCCATGTTTTTCAATACATGGTGAATTACGGCATAATAGTGGATCTTTGACACCTAAAGAAGGAAAGGATGCAATTTACTCAAAACTATACATATATGATCCATCTCATGCATTGGTTATATGAGAAAAAAGAAATCCAAATCTAAGTAGAGATGTTCTTAAAATTAATCAAGATACACTACTGAAGCACAACATTTTCATTACGAAGTATCTTCAGGCACACGATATTTTAAGAGATAATGAGGTGTCATCTCAGAACCCTGTGCAGGTGTCTCTACATTTTAATAAGGAATCTGATAAGAGGCGATATAATCTTCCAACTGTGGAAGAAGTATCCGTCATTGTACCTGAAAAGCCCGGCGACATAAAAGCACCTTGCGATATTGTTTTGCATCTAAAATCAGGAAAATGGTTTACAAGAATTAATGAATGCCATCCTGCATATCTATCTTTGCACTATGTTTTATTATTCCCTTATGGTGAGCCAGGTTGGAGCACCGAACTTGCACAATGGGATGGAAAAATTTTACCGAAAAAAGTCTATCTCAGATGCAGTTCTACGGTTACTATCTTTTTCAGCGCCACTCAGAATATTCAACAATTCTGAGAAGAGGGAAACTATTCCAAGAATTCTTAGTAGATGCGTGGGCTTCGACCGAACAAAGTCGCTTAAATTTTATGAGATTTAACCAGATAAAGCTACGTGTAGATAAATATGCTTCAATAATAGAAATGAAAGATGCTGGATTAACACCTGAAGAAGGAAGTACACCATGCATTTTACCATCCTCATATATTAGAAGTCCAAGATACATGTATGAAATCTACCAAGATAAGATGGCAAGTACACCGTTTAACCACCATCCTGATATTTTTCTCACTATGACCGCCAATCCGAATTGGACAGAAATCCAAGACGAGCTTTTACAACATCAATATGCATGCCATCGTCCTGATTTAGTGGCACGAATTTTCGGATTAAAAAGGAAAGCGCTCATGAATGAGATAACTAAGAAGAATGTGTTTGGCAAAGTTGTTGGTCATGTGCACGCCATTGAATTTCAGAAACGTGGATTACTGCATATGCATTTACTAATATTATTGGATAAATCAGAAAAAATACGTACAGTTGAGCAGGTAAACATATTTGTTTCAGCCTCTTTGGATAAATTTCCGGATGAGAAAAAAGATCAATTCCTCTTTAATACAATAAGGAAGTGTATGGTGCACGGTCCATGCGGTGACAGGAATCCAGAGGCCGCCTGTATGAAAAATGGAAAATGTATCAAAGGATATCCAAAAAAATACAACGACGATACATGTTTAGACGGTGGTGGGTATGCGGTAAATCGACGTGGTAATGATGGAAGAGAAGTTTTTGTTCGCGGCGGACGTAAAGCATACAATACTGATGTTGTACCCTGCAATCCACACTTATCAAGAATGTTTAACTATCATATAAATGTCAAGATATGTGCTGGAGTAAGGGCACTGAAATACATAAACAAATACATCTATAAAGGATATGATAAAACAACAGTTATTATTGGATCAATAGATGAGGTTCAAATGTATATAAATGCAAGGTACATTGGACCGCCTGAAGCTGCACATCTTTATTCGGTTATTCCATGCATCAAGAAGAACCAAACATAATGATATTGGAGATCCATTTGCCAGGCAAGCAAAGAATTATTTATGAATCAACAGGGTCAATAGAAGGGGTTACAGAGAAAGCTGAGAACTATAAGACGACATGATGGCTTATTTTGAGTATTATGCTGAAAATCTTAGAGCACCGAAATATAGGTACCAAGAATTTCCAAAACACATGGTCTGGGATAAAACTACAAAAAGTGGCACATCAGGAAACAGGGTTTCGCAATCGCTAGAATGTATTTTGTTTCTCATAATGTTGGAGAATTATACTACCTAAGATTACTGTTGATTGTTGTTCCAGGTGCGAATTCCTTTGAACTCCTAAAAACAGTGGACGGTGAATTGCAACCTACATTAAAAAAAGCATGCATTTAACTTGGACTACTGGAAAATAAAGGACAATCCATGGAGTGTCTTAAAGAAGCCGTAGATATCCAAACAGGTAGCCATCTCAGAAAACTATTCAAAATCATTTTAACATATTCTAACCCAACCGAACCAGAAATGTTGTGGGCAAAGTTTGGTTTGAAAATATGTGATGATCTTCCTCATAGACTGAGAACAATGTTCAACATTCAAAATCCAACAGACGTACAGACTTTATATTATGGATTATACCTGTTGGACAAACTACTGCGCGTATCCGGCAAGAAGCTAAAACATTTTCCTACAATGCCGAAACAAAAAGAGAACTGGGGTAAGATCATTGGAAACAAATTAATATTCGAGCATAGACAACTTCAATTCGCAATAAAAGAACCAGAACTTAAAAAAATATTGCAAGCTTGATTCTGGAACAATTGTCAGCGTATAATAAAATAACAGAGTCCGTGCGACAAAGAGATGGTCGTACCTTTTTCCTCAATGGTAGTGCAGGAACAGGGAAAAAATTTGTATATAATACAATAGCTGCAAGTTGCCGATTCAAGGGAGATGTAATGCTCACCGTTGCATCATCGGGTATCGCTTCGTTGATTTTGGTAGGGGGTAGGACTGCACATTCAACATTTAAGATCCCGATAGAAATAAAGGAAGACATCGTATGTTCAATTCCTAAACAAAGTTCAGAAGCAAAACTTCTTAAAGAAGTAAAACTGATTATATGGGATGAAGTACCAATGCAGCATAGATACTGTGTGGAGTCGGTTAATAAACTACTTCAAAATGTACGTGAAAACAAGTTCTTACCTATTGGAGGCATTACGGTTGTTATGAGAGGAGATTTCAGGTAAACCTTACCAGTTTTACCGAATGGCGGCCGTGCAGACGTCGTATGTGCGTGCCTCAGAAAATCTGTGCCCTGAAATAATATAATTGTTCTGATACTTACAAAAAATATGCGTCTTGATAGTCAGGATCCTGAAAACATTGCATTCGCGAAAATATTACTAGAGATAATAATGTTCTTTAACACTGTGATATTAATATTTTTTTAAACAATAATAACATTAGAGATTAAAATGGATAATTTTACTTATGTTATAAAATGTGATAGGTGGGGACAAATCCAGAAGAAATGATTCAACTCTCTTCTTCGGTGCGTAGATGCAAAGATATGAAAGAACTCATATCTTAACTCTATCCATGTTTGGGGACATATGATCAGGTATCAGATGAAAAACTAACTGAGAGAATCATTCTATCAGCATGTAATGATGATGCCAACGAGATAAACAAAGAAGCATTGGATATTTTAGATGGTGAGACATACACATATTTAGCTGCAGACAAACTGAATGCCGACGAAAGCGGTGTTATACCAAATTACAGTAGTGAATTTTTGCAGAACTTGAGTCCACCTGGATTGCCTTTATTCAAGCTACAACTTAAAATTGGTTGTTCAGTTATCCTGATCAGAAATCTAGCTCCATCAGAGGGTCTTTGCAATGGTACAAGGCTGTTGGTTACTAAATGTGGTAAACATGTACTTTAAGCAAAAATTCTAACCGGACACAAAGCAGGGGACAAGGTATTACTGCCAAGAATATTGTTTCAACCATCGGTTACAGAACTGAATATAAATATGACAAGACGTCAGTTTCCGGTTCGGCTAGCATATGCAATAACGATTAACAAATCACAAGGTTAGTCTGTAAAGTACGTTGGGATCGATTTACGAACTCATGTGTTCATCCAATGCCAACTATATGTCGCTTTATCGAGGTGCACTGCGGCAAATAGGATAACGGTGCTTTTGGAAAATGGAATGGATAATCTGGAGACAACTAACATTGTCTATTCGGAAGTTCTATTATAAATTATTAATACTTGTTTGATTTAGCATAACATATTGATATTCATGTTTACTTTTTATTCAGTTCTGGCCTGAGGCAAGTCACATTGACTATCCATAATTTATTCAATTTGAAAAATAGTTTATTTCCTGTATATCTATTGTCGTTCCTGAAGTTGATCCAGAAAAGAAAAATTTATTGTCTCTCTACAGTATGATTTTGCTTATAAGTAATACTTTGAAAAGATCATGAAGGATTGTGTATATCAAAACTTTATTATCTTCTTACTTTTAAATGCCATAACAAAATTGAACTCATTAAGGATTGTGATATCAAAAGGCTATACTACAAAACTTAGTTATGTAAAATCAACTAAGTAGCACGTACGTGTTTGTATTCAATTCAAATATAATGCTTTTAACTAAACAAAAATGCAAAGCAAAATCATAAAAACTAATTCAGATGCAATGTGAACCGGAAAAGGAAGAGTATACCGTGATACCTTTAGATTTTGGCTATATCATTATTACTTTTCCGCATGGCTTAATCTGTAGCAATGAAAGAAAAAAAAATACATATCGCATACTAACAGATTGAAAGACATAAGTTATGTCAAGAATTTTGCGGCTGTGATATGCCATATTTGAATTTTTTTTTTTTAAAGAAACTCTTTTCCTAATCACTAACTTTGATCAGATGTCCTTTAGATTACACTAAGCACTAACTCAACATCTTTTAGGTTCCACTAAGCACTAACTCAACAGTTCGGTAAACATATAAAAGAACTGAATTGTGTCAAAAATGAACTGAAAGAGTTATTGTACATTTATGCATGATATACAATGCAAACTCATTCAAAATCGATCTCCACAATTTCGACACACGGACACAGTTAAAATGCAACTTACTCTCTTCAGTAAAAGGGCTCTATCTTGCAGTCCATCCATAGCTCTATCATTATCCTTCTCATCAATTTCATGGGTGTATGATGGAGTATCCATGTTCCTCCCTCTTATATTCCGTCAAAGAAAGTTGATCCCTACATTCAAGCCATCAATTCAAACATTAAATCATTAAAAAATGAAATAATAATAAATAAATAAATAAATAAGCAACTAAACATCACAACAGGAGCACAACAACATTGAAAGGATCATATTTCTTTACGATTAAGAAAGTTAAAAATACATTGAAGACGAAGATCAACATGGCATCATCGGCCATAACTTTCGACCCTTATACCTAATGTTCATATTTTAACAAAAAAATTAACAAACTAAAAAAAGAATAATAACAAAATTTAACATACCTGACAAATAGGTATTTGAGCAAACATATTCAAACTCCAAAAACATGGTAAATTTATGTGCGATAAGAAACAAAATGAACTCAGTCACTGAAACAAGGACCTCAATTCTAGATTCCAATGAAATTTCCATGGATACCAAACAATTGGAGGTTATAGAATGATGAATTAATGACGAATCGGTGAAACTAGATTCGTTTAAAGCCTAATTCACTTGAGTTTTGTGGCGAATTTGAAAACCGATGATGTAAATGTTTGGGAAAATATTAGGGTTAGGGGAAATTTGAGAGGAAAATGACGAAAATTAGAAAGATGATCTAAATGAAGAGATTATATACAACACCATTTTTATCCAACAAAAAAGAAAACGAGCTCTCTGTGTGTGTATGTACACGGATGATTTGCAATTTCAGGGATAAAGTCTCTTTGTAAAAACGGAAGAGGAATGAGTGCTGAAAATTTGGGAAATGACGGAGATAACTACGGTTTCACCTACCAAACATTTAGGAATAGATATCCACGTGTTGCTATAAGAATCCGTATTTCTTTGTGAAAGAATAATAATTTCTTTCAAACTGATTAAACTTCACCCTTCAATTAGTATGTCAAAAGAATTTGAAATACATGCTATGAAGCCTTTTCAAGAGGTTAGTTATTACAGTGAAAACAATCATTCCTTCTCTAAAAAAGAGGAAAAAAAAATCATTCATTTCCTAAAACTTGATCCCAGACTTAATTAAAATTGAGAGAAATCAAAAAGGTATCACCCCGGCCTAAAAAGGATTATTTTTAGGTTTTGTGTATTTAAGATTTTTTATAACACACGCATGTTCTACACGTGCTAATATAACTGAACAGTCACGGCACATCCCAGTTATAGATGGGGCAAAACGAGTTGTTGGTTTTTACGGAATTGAGGAGATGACCGTGCGGAGGAAATTCCTTGAACCGAGCGAACTGTCAAACCTCACACAGATGCACTGCAAAAAGGGAGTGCTTTGAATTCGAGAGATCAATCTGTACGACTCCGGCTTAAACCAAGACAATAACCGTTCCAGAATCAATTCGGTCACAAGAGATGATGGGTCGATCTGTAGGAGGGAAGCTGGGAAATATGTGAGATCAAAGATTGTAGGTGTGTTGTATAGAAATAAGATAAGCTCTGATTAATTGAATTTGCTCCGTTGAGAGTAATTGCTCAGACGTTGAGTTGTTAATCTCGTATTGTCTGTTTGACGAAAGATTATCTTTTTTTCAATCATGATTTGTAGGCTTGTTTATATTGATAGAATTGTAAACACCATGATCCCATGAAGTGTGACAGTTAGCTCATCGTGCGAAAACTTGGTCGATTTCCATCCACTACTTTGTTAACTCCTTCAACTGATTGCACGACTTGATCACATTCTCATCGTGTGTATGAACACACGTGCCGTAGACCGCCAGACCAAAACCCTAGTTAATATCCCCCCATGTAACACGATTGATGTCTCGCGGTTGTGGAGTCTGCAAAGCAGACATGTATTTAGTTAGTCAGTTGCTGACTTCATGGGACGATGAGTCCTTGTATCGCTGAGTCGAACGTGATTTGCAAATGTTCTGAGACTCATGAAACGAACATGTCTGTTGAGACAAAGGTATAATGTACGAGTGAATACTGATAGTTAAGGTGAGCAAATATTGCTCATTCGATGAATTGTTGAACATTGGTAGTTGAACCGTTATTCCTTAGTCTGAGCAAATATTGCTCATATGAGCAAGTGTTGCTCGTTTGATGAATTATTTGTAGTATGACCAGATAAAATATTAATTTAGATACTGGCAACTGAGCCAAGTATAATTAATAAAAATGTTGATCATGGGATCGTCGTAAAATTATTAGCATTCGAATCTGGAATTATGAACCTTAGACTCGAAACCCTAACTCGATCAATTGATGGTTTATTGAAAATTAACCACGGAGTGAAGGAGGGACCGGCCACATGGGATCATGGGTCGACCATGTAGCGCCCAGATGCTCGAGTGAGCAAATACCAAGGTCTCTTGAAGAGTTGGTGAAAAGATGATCAAATGCTGGTTTAATCATTTATTAAAATAACGCTCGTCTGAGCCTTGGGTAATAAAACCTAATTAATTATGAAGAGATGAGGGACCGACCAAGAGGTCAGTAAAAGCAATCATTGCTTCTCTAAAAAAAGAGGGGAAAAAATCATTCCTTTCCTAAAACTTGATCCCAGACTTAATTAAAATTGAGAGAAATCAAAAAGGTTGAGCCCCGGCCATAGGCCAAGGTGATACCCAGTTATTTTATAAAAGGGGCTATTTTTAGGTTTTACGTATTTAAGATTTTCTTATAACACACGCGTGTTCTACAATATAACTGAACAGTCACGGTACATCCCAGTTAATGGGGGTTTTACCTATTACAAATTTAAAAAGAGTAATGCAAATTAGGTATTATTTTCGTGGGGGAACACAAAATCCCCTTTATCCTAAATAAAAATCTGTAAAAATTTCCATGTAAGATTTTTTTAACATGGCTTGATTGGGGTATACCCGAATTGATCGGGATAATACCAAATTTTATCACAATAAGATCACGTTGAAATAAAACACAAAGCCCCTTATCCACATATTTACAAAAATGACTAATTGGGCCGACCGAGCGAAGCGAGGCATGACCTTATGACCACTTTTTTTTTTTTTTGTAAATCCAAGTGATCAATTACCATAAAAAAAATTGAAAATGGTCCAGGCTGAAAAACCCAAAATACCCCTTTCATAGTGGGAGATTTTGCCAAATTGACACAAAGGTCGCGGGATCGAATCCAGGCCACCTTAAAGTTTTTAGTTTTTCTTTTTCTCCTTCTTCCTTTCAACAAATTCTCCGTGACTCCGTCCAATTTTAGTTTTTTTTTTCTTCTTCTCCCTCCTCTCGGTTTCTTCTCGATTTCTCCTCCTCTGAACTTCTGGTGATTTTGGTTCGAGTTTGAGAAGACGATGTAGCGTTCGAGATTGCCTGAATTGGATGTTGCAGGAGTTAAATGTGATGAACGGAGAGTGTTTTGGTCTGTGTTAGGGTTTGAAATTGCATTAGAATCGAGAGAAAAAGGGGAGGCGCTGTTAATGGAGAAAACGAGAGCATTCAGAGAGATAAATTGAGAAGATGAAGAAGAGAGATCTGCCATAGATGGAGAATGGGTTTGTGTTTGAATCACTTGATTTGGAAGAAGAAACCAGAGAAGAAATTGATGGTGATGTTCTCAGTTGATGAAGAAGATGAAGAGGTTTAGATGAATGTTAGGACAGGGGTTAATGGGTTCTCAGATTCAAGCAATAAAGGTGATGAATTGGGGAAGAACTGTGAGTTTAGTGTTCTGAAATTGCAATTAGGGTTTTGAATTTGATTTGAGTTGATGATGGCCGCTGTTGTGAATTGAATTAGCTGTTGGTCTTGATTTGAAAATGTGGTAGTGGTTCTGGTGATGGGTTGTAGCTGAAGTTGCAGTTACAGAGATGGGGTTTTGGACAGTGACTTGAGCAAGTGGTGAAATTACAGTTGACAGTGATGCATCTGCAGCTGGAAATGGAAAATGCTTCGCTGTTGCTGCATATGGCTCAGGTTGTGAGAATTCAAGACAGAAATTGAAGATGATGGTACTGGACTCAACAGTAGATGGAGTTAGCCTGCTGGAATTCTGTTCCCGAGTCAAGTGGTGATTGAGTTGGTCTTGTAGCTGAGTCCAGAAGGCTGAAGGGTTTGATGGTGCTGTGATAATAGGTTGTGCAGGCATGAAGCTACAGGTGCTGTTGGCACCAAGTCAGAATTGCAGTTCTGGTGGAGATGCTGCAATACAGTAAATGGCATGTGCATCTAGATGTATGTTTAGGACTGTGCAGGGATATGGAGAATGAAGCAGGAGCTGGTTATGAGGTTGTATTCAAGGGACGGAAGTTGGTGATTTTGGTGTGTTGGTTGCAGATGATATTATGAAGAGTTTTGTTCAAATGGGTGTTTCGAAATCAATTGACGCACTTGAGGTTAGTTTTCAGTGTTCATTTCTTCAGTTCAGTTTCCATTCCATATGTATTTGATTATGTGATAAATATTAGCTATTTCGAAGCTTTACGAATTTATTTGATTGATTGTTGATGTGCTAATAACGAATTTATTTGATTGATTATGAAGAAAATAGGCAGACTGTATTCGGCAAGTTCTGCCAAGATGATTTACTGAAGTCGAACCTATGAGAAATGTTGGTGCATTAGGCTTACCCCATCGGGTGAACACTATTTCGAGTGTGCTTAATAGTCAAAAGCTTATAAAGTAGATGATTCTGTTAATTAGTGTGCTATTCTCTGATCAAGCTTATAAAGTAGTGTGCTATTCTCTGATCAAGCTTATAAAGTAGTCAAAAGTTTTATCTCAATCAGTGTGCTATTCTGTTAATTCAGTAACTAGATCTATGCTTCGACTACTTTTCCAAAACCCTGTAATGTAATCATGTTCTGTTTATTTTGCATTTTTTAATGTCTAATGCATCAGATATTATATATTTCGCCATATTCTCCCTTCATGCCTATCTTTGGTTGCCAGTTCCTCAGCTGCATCTAAAAGATGCATACACATGATTTTGGAGTTAAAACAGTATGTTCTCTGTATATGTTGGTATTGTTGATTGACTGAATTCTTTAATAACGACAGGATTCTAATGGGTTGACTGATGAGACAAGTGAAAGAAGGCTGTACATCGGTAATCTTGATCAGAGAATAACTGAGTATGTGTCCCTCCCTCCCTCCCATGCTAGTACTAATGGTTGCCTCCCTCCCTCCACTTATACTAGTACTAATGGTCACTGAATTTTTGTTCTTAACTATAGGTCGGTCTTGATCAAGATGTTTTCTCCTTATAGAAAGATCGAGTCGGAGGAATTTTTTATGGCACACTCGTGGTCCGAAGCGAGGAGAGCCACACAGTTTCGCTTTCATTCAGTTTAGTACTAAAGAGGTATATCATCCATTACTCTAGTTTGTTAATGTCTCAGTCAAAACCTCATTTCCAAATTTGAAGTGAGCACGCAGGAAGCACAACTAGCAAAGCAGAAAATGAATGGAAGATTGGCTTGTGGGCGTCCATTGGTTAGCCGGTATGCTAGTGAGAAATACTATCTGGAAATGTCAAGCACATCCCCAAAAGCTTCCAATGTTGGTATTGTCAGTGAAGCGAAGAAAGCAAGTCAAGCGGGTTGTAGTACTTATTCGGGTCAAATGAGTTGAAGTGCTAAAATTGCTGCGTTAAAGAACAAACTGAAATCCTTAGCAGACGAAGAGAACTGTTGTTTAAAGAAGAAATCCAGGCAAGGTGATAGTGTCACTTGATCCTCAGCTGCCTGTAGCCTTTTATTACCCGTAGACAGTTCACCTGAAATCATATGGCATTGTGAGCTTGAGTAGATTTTTCTCCAGTGTTTGTGAGGTCTGAGCTTTGTTGATGAGCTGCTAAAACAAAGAAGCAGCTATAATGTTTATTCGTATCCTAATCAACTTGGATTACCTGTTTTGGTACCTGTCTTGGCAATTATCTCTTAAAATAGGTCAAGTGCAGTGATTTGAATGAAAAAGTTATTTGTTGTAGTTATCTTAGCTGATTGTATAACATTCATTATATCTACTGGCAGAGTTCTCGCATGCTAGCAGGAAGACTGGAGATTTTTCATAGAGGAAGACGGTTAATACTTAATGGACAAGTAGTAAAAGGTTTGTTGGTCAGTTCAGTTCCTCCCTGCTGAGATTGTGAATCTATGTAGCATACCTGATTCTTTACAAAGTCTACTTAATATTTGTACCGGCAAAAAGAGAACATTGCCATTCCTCCCGAGAAAGAAAAAGTTTTTCTTGTTAGTTACTATTGATTCCTCCTACACATGGGCTTCTACACCCAAATAATTACCGGAGTTAAGAGCAACTGCACCGTTGGGTTACTATATCCCCAAATTCTTATCCTAAATATGGCTTTTTTATTTAGAAATTCTGTGTGTAACGCAGTGGGAGACGAAATCCTATCCATCAACGTAGTTTAAATTTGCGTTTCACATAAACGTGATTAAAAAAATCGTCCGACTCAAACGTGTTTTATAAAAGCGCGTGGTATGGAACACAATTATTAATTGCGTATGATGTAACACGTTTTACTTATGATTGTTGAAAGTAGTTTATAAATGCTTCTGATAAAAAGTTCTTTATAACCACTATTAAACGTTGTTTATAACTACTTCTAATAAAACGATATTATTAATGGTGTCCCACGCAAGAAGCAGTTTATAATACTGTCACATCTAGACGTTGTTTAAACACCCGTCCCAGCCAGACGCGTTTATAAAGTTTTTTTTACTCGGTCAATAAAATAGAATAAAAAAGCGAAAATGTACAGGGATCAGGCTAAGTTAGCGCTAAGCCAAAAGGCCGCACGCTAAAAAACCTAAAAACGATAGTAAACCTCTCCAGGCCATTCAACAGATTGAATAAAACCTGGCCTACCCTCGTAAAACTCATAATGTTCCTCAGCCAACAAACATGCTTGTTTGGCCGAGACATCAGCTGAAAAATTAGCCTCTCTGTAGCTATGAATATAGCTAATATTGTTGTAAAAAGTCTTCGCTATTCTCCACCTCTGCATTAGCTGCCATGGCAAGTTGCCTTTTTGAAGAGCAAATAAACAACTCATCGAATCAGATCTGACACTTAGGTTCTTCACATTCCATCTTTGAGCAACGACAGCACCATAGATAACCGCACAAACTTCAGCATAGAAGTTAGTCTGCCAGCCCAGACCAACACACAAAACTCCCAAGACTACCGAGTTAGAATCACGGAAGACAACACCAGAACCAGCCTGCCCCGGGTTACCAAGTGATGCACCATCACAACAGATCATAATTTCACCAGGATTTGGTGGAGTCCAAGTAACTTCAATGGGATCAGAGTGATCGCAAGATCTATGCTTCACTCTAAAGAAATTAACAATACGCAAATCATCCAAAGTATTATGCATATGGCCCTTCATTCTAATAGAGTTATCACGAATTACCTGATGAACTCTTCCTTTAAACTCCAGCCAACGAACCCGCATGTTCTCAAAATAAGCTTTGTTACGCAACTTCCATAGTTCCGTAACTATTGCAAGATTTGCAACAAGCCACAGATCCTTAATCATTCGACTCCGCCCCTTTGCCACCTTGTAGGAGGCCACGAGGTCCTCATTCGGTTTCATATTGAAAATTTCAACTGCCCAATTCCAAATCCTCTTGGCAATTTTGCAATGCCAAGTAATATGGCTAACATCTTCACAATCTTCTCTGCATAAACGACACATAGAAGGCATCTCCCTACCTGTCTTCTTCATAACATTATCATCAGTAGCACAACATTGTTTATAAAATAGCTTCCAGTACTGCACACCCAAAGTAGGATGTACAATACTTCTAGAAAAAAGTGCCGCAGCTGGCAAAATTTCAGCTGGCCCACGGATGGCAGCCTTGGCCGACTTGACAGAGAAAACACCCTTATTGTCCAAGTCCCAAATTTTATAATCATCTCCACCACCAATAAGAGGCAAATTATCAACATCAATATTGCATCGTAACATCAATTCTTTAGTCTTTGGAGGAATAGCCCAAGAGCCATCAACAATAATATCACTCACCTTGGCCTTAAAATCATTAGGGCCCTTTGTTTTGATGCCAAGACGTTGTGCAATTGAAAAATCAGCACACCAATTATCAAAAAATAAGGAAGTATTAGCACCGTTACCTATAATTGAGCGTGTGTGTTTTTGAACAAAGTTATGCACCAATCTAATGCCAGGAAAAACCGAGGAACCCAACTTGTAATCAATCAAGTTGCCACTAACCTTGAAATATTTTGCCTTCAAAAATCTTGCCCAAGTCTTATTAGAGTCGCGAATCGAGACCCATAACTTCATAAGCATGGCCTTATTAACATCATTCAACTTCTTGAGCCCAAGCCCACCTTCACGCCTAGAACGGCATAAGTCATCATAAAGGACCGTGAAATGTTTGCGCTTCTCAGCATCTCCAGACCACAACAAATTGCGAATGACCCTCTCCACCGTCTTGATGGCCGTGCATGGCCATTTATATACATCCATTGAATGAAGCAAATAGCTAGAAATTACTGATTTGATCAAAACTAACCTGGCCTGAAAAGACAAGAGCTTACCCTTCCAACCTGCCAGCTTGTCCATAATCTTCTCCATTACCTGACGAACATGAATATGACGCACAATGCCAGGTTTCAATTGGATTCCCAAATATTTATCCGGGAAATGCGCCCTCTCCATGCCCATAAAGTTTGCAATAACAACAGCACGAGTCTGTCTATCTCCACCATAATAGAATTTGCTTTTGGCGTAACTAACATACTGCCCGGAAGCACGTTGATACATGCCAAGCATCTCCTTCAAATTCCGCAGACTATGAAGATTGCCTTTACAGAAAATAAGAATATCATCCGCAAAGAGTAAATGGGTTGGAGCCACACCTTTCTTACTCACCATGTGGTGCATACTTCTAGCAGCAAACAGCTTAGAGAGATTGCGGCTCAAAACATCCTCAATAAGAATAAAAATCAAAGGTGAAAGAGGATCACCTTGACGAAGGCCTCTTGTGATATTGAAAAAACCTTCAGGGCCACCATTAATCATAATAGATATACGGGCAGAGTGAAGAATACTAAGCAGCCACGAACACCATGCATCAGAAAAGCCATATTGACGAAAAACTTCAACAACAAACTCCCAACTAACCGTGTCAAAATCTTGGGCTATATCCAATTTAAGGCCAACATTACCATGCTTCCGCTCAACACTAATCTCATTGATCAGTTCCGAGGCCAAAGCTATGTTCTCATGAATTTTTCTTCCTTTCATAAACGCCACTTGCTCTTCAGAAATCAATTTGTTCAACACCGTGCCAAGTCTGGTCGCCATAATTTTTGTAATGATTTTGAAGAAAAAGTTGCTTAAACCAATTGGCCTATAGTCTTTAATAGCATCAGACTTATTAGCTTTTGGGATGAGAACAATAAAACTAGAGTTAATGCCATTAGGAATCTTCTTCATCGCCCAACAGTTTGCAATAGCATTAAAAAGATCTCTAGAAATAATGTTCCAACAGGTTCGAAAGAAAGAACCTGTAAATCCATCAGGGCCAGGTGCAGAATCCGCTCCCAGATCAAAAACAGCCTCTTTAACTTCATCCAAGGTCGGGATAGCATCCATACAAGCACTCTCAGCAGCTGATATGCTCTCATGCTCATAATCAAATAATCTTGGATCAATATGAACAGCTCCACCGTTGAACTTTGCACGATAATGATCAACAATGTAATCTTTTATTTCATCCTGCAAAAACAAAGTAGAGTTATTAGAAATCTTCAGTTCGGAAATTGTGTTTTGGCTCCTCCTCATTCTAATTGAATTGTGAAAAAAACGAGTGTTCTGATCACCATCCTCCAACCAACTAGTTCTCGATTTTTGCTTAAGCATATTGGCCAATTCAGACCGCACATCATCAACAGCCTTCCTGGCGTCGGCAACCTTCAAAAATTGGACTTCACAGCTAACATTATGGTCCAGAATATCATTCTCCTTATCAAGATTCAATTCCGCTTGCTTTAAGCGAAACTGAACATCTCCAAACACCGTTCTATTCCAAATCTTCAAAGCATCCTTCAATCGCTTCAACTTTGACGTAAAAACAAAAGGAGGAGCACCATCCAACCTAATACTCCAATTATCTTTGACGAAATCCAAAAAAGATAGATGAGAAAGCCACATCTTCTGGATTCTAAAAGGAGCTCTCTTCGGCCTAGGACTATCAAAAGCAAAACCAAATAGAGGAGAATGGTCCGAGCAGATTCTCGGCAAAGCTTTGCACCTCCAGTTATCAAACTTATCATGCCACGCACCATTAATAACAGCCCTATCATGTTTAGAAACAATTCTATGCATTCCACTCCGACAATTAGACCAAGTATACTTCTTCCCAATAGCATCGGCCTCAACCAAACCATTGTCAGAGATCCAACTTCGAAACTCATTTATATAAATTTCTTTGAGCGGCCTGCCACCCTTCTTCTCATCAAGACGCAAAACACAATTGAAATCACCCAACACCAACCATGGAATGGAAATATATCCCAGACCCAATTGCCGCCAAAGAGATCTCCTTTCGACCGCATCAAAAGAAGCATGCACAGCCGAGATAAAATTCCCAGAAAAATCCAAAGTGATAGCCTTCTTAGACGAAGATAAAACAATCGGCCTTGCTAGAGTATTCCTCCAAAAGACCCAAATATTACCTTTCTGGCCATGCACCTCATTAGTAATAACATCTTCACAAAAATCAAGCAAATTAAGCTTCCTAACAAAACGTGTAGTGCAACGAACCTGAGGCTCCGCAATACAAATAACATCAGGTTTGTGCAAGTAGTAAAGCTCATTCAACTTGGCCCTTGCACCATCTTTGGCCAAGCCTTGAGCATTCCAATAGAAGACACGCATTAATTAACTCTACTTTTTGAAGGGCTTGCCGAACCCTGTCTAGACAATTTTCCACCTCGAGTTTGAACTTGACTAACAGTAGCCACAACAGCTGTCTTCTTCTTAGGAGCTTTAGATTTTTTCTTCTTTTCCGCCAACTCCTTCTTCTCATGATCAACTAACTCTTTATTAGCAAGAATCTCCAAATTTCTTGCATCCTCCTTAACTATGTTTGAAGTGCTAGTTGCAACTACATCCTCAATCACATCATCAGCTTCAATAACCACCTTATCAATCTCCTCGGTCCCAGTTTCAAATCTATTAGAAAGTGTTAAATTTTCTAAATATGTAGCTGGTGAAGATCTTCTTGAAGTCTTAGTGACCTCACTAAAACTAGCTTTCTCATTAGCATCCATAGTAATTGGAGTATTAGCCGGAGAATGATGCAAGTCCAAAACCTGCTTCCTCAAGTTCTCTAGCTTTGCTCTAGCAATATCTTGTTGAATTTTGGCAGCTTCAACATCAGCCTCCCGTTGCCTAGTTGCCTCCTTCATGGCCTCATAATTTCTATAAGCTTCCATCTCTTGCATCTCCAAATCCATATCATCTTCCTTAGTTAAATTATCATGCACCAGCTCTTCAAGTGCTGCACCAACACTTCGCAAAACCAATTCCGCATCGTCATAGCGGACAGATTCCGCATCTTCTTTATGCAAACCAGGTAAAGCTTCGTCACCAGCGTTAGCAACATCTCCGCATTGCTTAGATAAGCCACCATCCTCCATGAGCTGCACGGACTGAATATCGCTCTCGCTGCGAGCTTCAGCAATTTGAGTTGCAGCAATATGCGGCACGGACAAAGATGCATCTTCGGTGTGCTCCGATATAGTATCATCATCTTCTAATGTAGCACCAGCACTCTCACTGTGCTCAGGAAAGATTGTACGTGTTCCAGTTGCCATCTCAAGGATAGATTTCTTCTTCTTCAACGTTATGGGCTCATCACCATGTTTAGATTGATCGGTTTCCAAGATTGGAGCATCCGACGGCATATTCTTCTTACCTTTAGGAATTCGTTCTTTTTGCCAAAAATTCTTAAGATCATCCATATCCGCTTCAATTGCTTTTTTAATCTCAGGATCAGTTTCAACTTCAGCCTTGTCCTTCAAATCATCAAGCTTTTTTGTTCTACAATCAGATTTTTTATGGCCGATAGATTTACAATAGTCGCAAAAGCTTGGCATGTTTAAAATTTCATATTCTTGAACAAAAATTTCATCATTCTCTTCACCATCAATCAAAATTCGTCTCAAAGGTTGAGAGAAATCTATGTCAACCAAAGCTGCCGCAAAGTAACCATATTCATGGCGCAAAGTACGCGGATCAACCGAAACCGGTCTACCAAGCCCTCTTGCCAGCCTAAAAATCGTCTCTTCATCCCAAAACTCCATTGGCAAAGCTGTGAAACGAACCCAAACTGCATCTCTAGTAATCTTATCTTTCCCAGGATCAAACATAGGTGTCCATGGATGAATTTTAAGCTGTTGAATTCCGTTTGGAGATTTAATCTTCCATGGACCATCATAGCTTACACGTTTACGATCATCTTCATTGTCTAGCTTAATAACAAAGTATCCCTTCTTCCATGGAATAAATTGGACCGAACCAGATAGCTTCCATTGATTCAATAATTCTCTTTTAACATCATCGAATTTTAAGGTTTTGAAAAAAACCAAACGACCAACCAAACTAAATCTCCACACAGCCTTAATCCTTGTATGAGTGTCTCGTGGGATCTTGATCAAAACATCATTATTTGTTGTAGAAAAAATTGGAGGATGAGAAAGTGTTTCGGCATCAATCTTTGATAAAACATGAGTTCGTCTCTTTAATATAGCTGCATAGGATCCTTCCATAACACCATCGTCACCCGGTTTCCTAAACGAGCTATGATTTCCATCTTCCTTCCTAGACGCACCATGATTGTCCGTCCCCATCACCTTCCTAATCGCTGTAGGATTTGCAGCGTTAGGGTTTGCACCATGATTCCTAAACGCGCCAGGAATTGCAGCGTTAGGGTTTGATGCGTGTGTATCTTCGAGCTGCCTTCCAAACACGGAAGCATTAGGGTTAGCATCATAATTCTTAGGTATATAGATATTTTTTGATTTTGATTGATTCCATATCCTTGTTGATTGATTATCATAACTATTAACAAAAACTGGTGGATTATTGTCTTGATTTTGCGCCATTAGAGCGCAAAATCAAAAGAAACTTTGTGAACGCCAAGAAAATTTTGAGGGAGAAAAAACCGGAGCCCAACCACGTGAAACCCTAGCTTTTTCGCTTTTTTGAGACGCGTTTATAAAGCACGTTACATTTTCAATACGTTGTCTAAAATTTCGTTTAGTGTTCAACGTCCTTTAAAATTGCGTCTGGTGTCACACGGATTTTATAATGGCGTGATGCTATATTTGAGAATTGCCAAAAAAAAAAGTTCTCAAATATAGACACCTCGTTTAACAATATAGCATTTTGATAACAAATAAAGCTTTTGGCAATCGGGACTGCGCCTCATTTTGTTGTCATATATATACCTTATAGAAACAACACTAAAGTTGCTCTAAGTGAGACAAACCTTTACCAATACTCTTAAACAAAGAGTACGAAATCCGAAGTGACATGGCAGTTTCTCGAAGCTTAGATTTGTATGCCTAAGATCCATCAGTATCACGATATTTATAACCTAGATTTAAAATTTGTCCCAAACAGAAAACACTTCACTTGTAAACTTAATACAACTTCTTTTTACAAATTAGGATTATGATAAAAATTTCTGAACATCTCTTTTACAAAAAAAAATCTTTACAAATCTGAATTCGTGCAATCATGTAGTGGTGTCGTTTCGTCAGGTTTTTCGGTCGGCCCTCCCACCGTGTAAACGTTGTACTAGTTTTAGATTGAACTCATGGATGTGGGTAGATTTTTTTTTTTTTTTAAAGAACTCTATTTGTAATGGAAATGAAATCGTACTACCCAAACACTTATAAATATGTGATTGTAGAGCTGTTGGGCGATTTTATACTCAAGATTATAGAAGGAATCAACATTTTTAGTTGTGAAAATATGGAAAGTCGGCAAGGTCTACGGATGAAGAACATGCCGACTATATCTGGCCGGCAAGGTCTGCGGATGAAGAACATGACGACAACTTATGGCCGGCAAGGTCGATAAAAAACTACCCTGCCGACTATAGGATTTTTGACATACAGAGAAGGTGTTACAAATGCATGATTAGTCGGCAAGGTATTAATTTCATAACCTTCCTACAAAAATATAATCGGCAAGGTATAGAGATGGATATCTTGCCGATCCTGTAACTGCTAATTTCAGAGATGAAAACTCGGCATGGTATTCAACCTTATACCCTGTCGACTAAAATATAGTCGACAAGGTCTACAAAAAATACCCTACCGACTTTTGGTTCGTTTTGATTCTTCGTTTTTTTTTTTATTTTATTTTGTTTCACATGTATAGTTAGAGTGTAGAAGAAAGATTTTGATTTTTTTTTAATATGTTTTGGTCGGCATGGTTTTTTAGTATAGGCAATTTGGTCTTTTAACATCTTTTAGACACCCCATAGCACATTAGTTTGGATAGGAATAAAATGAGTATATCCCAATTAATCTGGGTATACCCCAATCTCACCAGGATTTTTCACACCCTCTATTTAAAGACCGTGCACAAAATAAATTGATCTTATTGGTCATTTGTAACTAATTGTTAACTATTTATTAAATTCTTTATCCTTTTCCAATTAATTCAATTAAAATATAAAGTTGGTAAATATTTATATATTGAATCCTTATACATAGGCATTAGAAAACAGAAAGGGTAAGTATCTCCCTCCTTAACCTGGACTGAAAATACTAAACGTTTTTGGTGTACCGCCGTACCTTTCGTGTACGGCCGTATTTTTCATACACCGAGCGTATTTTTCTTTTAGCCTGTTGGATTATATCCATCTCTCATTACTGCTGTCAGATCCAACTAATCTACATAAACAAAGACTTTTCTCCTCCTCTTTTCTTCGATCGTTCTTCTTTCTCTCTCTCTCTTTTCTCTAAACATCTAAAACCCAACAACTGAATCTTCGACTTGGTTTCGAAATTTAATGACGGAGATCAAGAATTTAATCTATTGTTTTTCTCTTCTTCGATTAGGTATGTCCACTTCCTAAAGTTGTGATCGTTTTATTTTGTAATACGGAATTCTAGGATTCTACAAAATTTTGGGGTTTCTTTTTGACTTGTGTTTATGAAATGGTGTCGAGGGATTTGTTATTCAATGACAACAATTTCAACATTTAGTGTCGCGTATATGCATTTGACGATTACATAAGACTTGATTTTGGATCTTATTTAAAATTTGCTTCAATACCATTATGCAGTATATTTTGAATATTTGGCAGAATCTTGAGTTCAAACATAATCATATCTATGAATATCGAATTTGAACTTTATTTTGATTTTATTTAAACATCTATACAAACTGTTGGCAAGTTGAGTAAAATCCTAAAAAAAAAAAAACCCATTCAAATTTTGGCTTACAAATGATTCTCTAAGGAGGTAATTTAGAAGGTATTTTGAGATAATTTTTCCTCAACTTGGGTGTTTTGAATTTAGCAAAATAGGGTGTGAATTGTTATAGTTAGGGTCACTCCTACTCCGTTCTATTATTTCGTAATTAGTCTTCTTTCAGATTGAATTTCCAAATATGGCCACTTAATAGTCAACTTTTACTATTTCTTAATTGTTCTTTTTTTTTGGCGGACATGCGGAGTAATATGCATGTAGATCATCATTTCATTGTGGATTGTGAGAAGTTAGTTGGAGATATTTTCTAGAATTACTTGCCTGTTGGGGAGAGCTGAAAGGTATGATAGTACTCTTTATTGATTTTTGGTTGTGATTAATGCTCATATAGAAATGGGACTATAAGAGAATGTCGTTTATTTTTTTTTTTGCTATACTATTTGATTATGTGAATCCCATTGCATGTAAAATTTGGTTCTAACTATAAAGATTGTTGATAAGAAGAGATCATTTATTTTCGCTGATACTTTAGAATCACGTTGAAACACTTACGTTCTTAACTTTATTTAAGGAGATGGTGGGTGTTACACGAAGAAAGATTCTGCAGTAATATTGCGGCAAGTAATATGCTCTTCGGTTTGACTATCAAATGAACAAAAAAGTTTGTCACTTACCGCAGGTTTGGAATTTAGGAAGCTGACCTATAGGAGGCTACAACGAACTTTCGTCAAGGCTGTAATAGTAATTATCACTCGAGACTTCTTCTAGCTCCAGCTACTATGATCGCTGAGACAAGGTATGCTACTCTTCTGAATAGAAATTAATCCTCACAGTCTCAATCTCTTTTCGCATGTGTAATATTAGTTGGAATATTCTGGGTCTTTGCGCATGATGCATTCTGGACAAAGTTTATTGTGTGTCTAATGTGCTTAATATTTTGTTGAACATCCAACTCATATAGTCCCTAACTCTATTTGAACTCAAAACGAATCTTCTAATAGTGATTATATCAAACTAAGTCATTAGGAAATCCTATATTATCATGGTCCCTATGTATAGTTAGATGATTTGGTGACTCCAAAATAAAAGAAGAGACAAGATGGGTGTTTCTTTTTCCCGTTTCTTCATTTTTTTTACAAATCTTTATTAGTATCACACTTATTCTTTGGTTGATATTAATTGTCGTTCCAAATTTTTGCAGGTTTAAAGTGTAGATGGTCAGAGCTTAATCTATTTAGTCGCAAAAGCGTGTTTCAATTGTTCTTTGAATAATTTATGTTCTTTATAACTTTTATGTATACCTGAGAAGATATTCAACATCAAGTCTATTAAAGTGAAAAAAAATGTATTTGCTTGGTTTGTAATTCAGTTATTCAGTAGGAATCCCCATTTCTATCTTTGTAACATGAATATATCGAGATTTATATAATCTACATCAATCCGGTGATTCCTCATTCTAATAAGTAATAATTAAAATAACAGAAGGAAGAGAAACATTATTGCCCAACATAGGTTGCAGTGTCATACTTATGCAAAATGGAAGATAAGTGTGAGAAAAATTATGGTTTGCCGACGTGCAAAGCACGTGCACTCTACTTGTATATATAAGGGCCGCAATATATGCTTTTGAAATCAGTGATTTGTTTCCTAATTTATGGGAGTCAATGATTTCTTTCATAAGAATGGGCTAATCGCGATTTGATCTTGACAAACAAATTAAGTGGCTTAGTTGGAACTATATACGGTAGTAAGATTAGCAAGCTCATCAATATTGTTTGCAAGACTACCATTTTTTTTCTTTTTTATCGTCAGTAAATAATTAATTAGTTGAACAAAATAAATCAATGGGAAAATGTATAATCAATGAGTCCGATAATTAGTTAATCATCAGGGGTTAGCCCAGTTGTCTAGGAACCTGACTCTCAAGTAGGAGGTCAGCGGATCGAGTCTCCGCTCACGAGTTTGGAGATCTCATGAAATACTCTTTATATGTATTTTAAGTGATAATGTACGACCTTTCCTATTAAGCTTGTCTTCGATGTCTTCAAATAAATTAGGGTTCTTTGTTTTCGCAGATTTTTGGGCGATATTTCTAATGAACTTGCAAAAGTTTTGGAAAATTCTCACTTTATGATATTTATCTGCTTCTCTGTTTGAATATTTATCTTGTTTCTGTACCCCTTCGTAGATATGGATGATCGTCAGCGGGTTCCTTATCAAACTCCGCCACCGATCCCTCATAGATCTCCCCTACATAGAAGTCCTGATATATCTCCGTCGGGGGGTGGTTCGTCTAGACCTTCACAATTAGATCCTCGTGCTCAGAAGACTTCATCCACTTCTCCTCCCAGAGCTTCATCTTTCAAGGGAGGGGATCAGATGAAGGGTCCTCATGGTTCTAGGTACGTTGTCAACCGTACCGCTGCTTCTCAACGTGTTGCGCCAACAAACACACAGACTCCTTCTCCTTGTCGTAGTGAACCGCTGAATGCACATCCCCTTCGTTTTGTTGCTCCCCCTATGATGCCCCTACAGAAGCCTAAGGCACCACCTTCTGTCATTCCTTCAAGAGGGAAATCTACCAAGGGTGTCGCATCGAAGGTCGATCCCTCAAAGAATCTTCCTACTAAGAGGAAAGCCTCAGATATGAGTCCCCGCAAGAGGCCTTCGTCGGATCCTTCTAATGATTCGGACGTTACCCCAATTATACGAAGCGTCACATTCGGTAAGAGGAAGGTTACTTTCAAGCACATAGACCTTGCAACATTCAAAGCGAAGCATGAACTTGAAGCTTTTGAAGTTAGGTTTTATGCTCCCGATGAGGATCTTACTTATGATATGATTTCCAAATATCAATACGATGAATTCCACTTGTTAACTACAGTGGGAG
Source organism: Papaver somniferum (assembly GCF_003573695.1). Taxonomy (NCBI): domain Eukaryota; kingdom Viridiplantae; phylum Streptophyta; class Magnoliopsida; order Ranunculales; family Papaveraceae; genus Papaver; species Papaver somniferum. Next base: position 46,392,524 of record NC_039359.1, read on the forward strand.
CCTTCGGAGCTGGACTTATGCTGCCTTTATACAAGTCGGGTGATTCTTTTTACTACGATGTCTTGGCTAATCGCGAGGGTTCCACTCCACATACTCATCATCGCTCGATGGCGCAGCTGACCGGTAACTACCTTCGTGCGCTTAAGGAGAACTATCTTCGGAGTAAAGGGGAAACGATGACGAATTTCTACGTTCCCAATCCTGCTGAGAGAGACTGGTATACTCCTGATAATTTTATAATTCTTTCGGAGATTATGTTAATGGTAGGAATCGTAAGCCATGGAGTGTTGGCCTGCGAACCATTGCTGCTCCTCGTGGTGAGATTCGTCTTTTAAGCGAAGTGAGTGATTCAAAGCTAAAGTATGCTCCTGGTACCGAATGGACTTCTCAGCGGAAGATTTTCCCTGCTCGTGAGCGGCTAAAGCGTGATCACGATTATGAGTGGCATGCCACCGTTCTTGAGGTTGTTGGTCCTTGGGCTTATGGCTGGGTACCTGGTCCGAATGGATGACGTCCAACCGCTAGTAGCCAAGCTCGTGAGAGTGCCCCAGCTCGTTATGGAAATTTCTGCCCTTGGCAGTAAAATTTTGAGGGTATGAAGTTTGAGTATGCCTTCAATGCTGCTGATGCAGACGAAGAAGAAAGTTCTGATGTTACCCTTCCTTCGAAGAGTACCACTGCTGCTAAGGTATGGTTTCTTGTTATACCATATATTTTGCCCCTTTCCTTCTTGGTTTCAATTTTTAATTGAGGTAAGGAGGAAATAACCTTCGTAATAATTCCATGTCGTATTTCTAGGTGACCAAGAAGAAGAATATTGGACCACTTCAATCTTCTACCGCTGTTGTTGAGGAAACAGAGATTCCCGACGAGGTTAACAGCCCTGTGAACGAAGAGTTCATCGAGGAAGAAGAAGAAATTACTGATGATGAGGAACGTACTGATACTTCTCCTCACAATCACGGGGACGACAGGAATGCTGGTGATGGTGCTGTCAAAGAGGAGATTGCCCCTGGCGATGGTGGCACTGCGAAAAGAGGAACTGCCCCTGGAGATAGTTGAGCTGTAGAAAAGGAAAATGCCTCCGGTGGTGGAGTCGGGTTTACCTCTGGGCAAAAGAACGAAGACGCCGGTCCTTCGTCATCAATTCCTGTCGTATTTCAAGAGTTCTCTTTTGGAAAGATTTATTCCGCAGGTGAGCCAATTGATATGAACGCTGCTATGGAACTTGCTTCAGAATTTTCTTTTCTTTCCCCAAACGATGATTGGGATGTTCTTGGTAAGTCCTCTGGTGAGAAGACTGTTGAAGCAGAAGAGAGTTCTGATGGCGAGGATGCCGATGCCCTTGCTGATGAGGAAGCATATGCTAAGAAAAACTCCGACGCTGGGAAGAATGTTTCTGCTAATGAGGCTTATGCTGAGTCATCCTCGTAGGATTTTCCACAGTCCTTAATGCGTGATGGCGACGATGCCATCCTCGACTGGTTAATGAAGAAGAACTTGATGTTCGTACCCAATCCTGCCCCTGTAGTTCCTGGTGAGAAGAACTCAGATGCTTACACTCGTCGGATGATGCAACTATCTTCTGAAGCAAGATTTGCATAAGTGTGGAACAAGGATCTGAGGGCCACTTCTACCAATCTCCTAGTTGATCCCCCCTCTGTCGTTGTTGATATGATGGCCATAGTTGATGGGTATCAGTATGGTTTCCCTCAGCAACGGTTACTTGAAGTAAGTCGTCTTAATTCCTTAGAACTTGCATGGTATTTTGTTGTGATTTCTTATAATTATCACCTGTCTATTTGAATACGCAGATGATGAGGAGTGAATACTATAATCATACTCTGTATCAGTTTTTCAAGGCGAAATCCCTCAAGTTGGAAGCCAAGCTTCGTCATAGGGAAGAAGAATTATCCACTGTTGAGGAGGTTATCTCTGCTAGAGATAAAGAGATACTTTAACTAAAGAACCGGTTGAAAGGAAAAGAACATCTTGGTGCCGAAGAAGAGAAGCTTCGTCACGAACTTGCACTGATTCGTAGTGATCTGGATATGGCTCGTAATGATGCTTCGTCCTTAAAAGGTTCGTTTTCTTTTCTTATCTTCCTCTTCGTCTCTCCATTTCGTGCTCTTAGTATATTGTCTGAGTCTCCCCACCCTATCTCCAGCGGGTGATGTCCAAGAACTGAAATGGCTTCGGAATGAGAGGACTCGGTAAGCTTCATGTATCAACGAATTATTAGAGAAGATTAAAAGTGAGGCTGTTAAGTGGAATGCTTGTGCTGATGAGTATAATACCTTAGTAGCTGAGTGGAGAGAAATGTGAACTCAGATGGTCGATATGCAGAATAGTTACAACACTGACCGCCGTTAGTTTAATGATGTTCTATTATGGACGCATGAAAATCTTCGTGAGGCGCGCGAGCTCTAGAATCTAAAGTAACCCATCTGGAGGAGGAGTTACGCCAAGCTCGTTCATCTCATGATCCCGTAGTTAAGGACTATATACAGCGCCTCGTTCGTGAAAGAGACGATGCTAAAGCTGAAGCCCATGCCCTTAGCAATGCTTTAACTGCGTCTCGGGCCGACGTTGCTCGTTTAGTCGATTCTGAGAGAAGTATTCAAGTGAATGTGTACAGACTTAATAAAGAGATAGAAGAAATAAAAAACGAAGTCAATCACCTTCGTCATTTGGATTCCATGAAGCAGGTAGAGTTAGATGAGTGTCAATTTGCTCTTACAACCCTTCGATTGGATTATAAGAAAATATCAGACGAGTATGATTTCCTTGACGAAGCCCGAGACGCTGTAGTTATCGAATATGAAATAGCCTCAGCTAATGTAGAAGGTATATATTTATTTGGTCGTGTGTTGTTCTATAATCTCAGCATTCTAACCCCTTGTGTTACCCTTTTTCTTTACAGAGCTCGAGGGGCAGCTTCTCGATGCAAATGAAAAACTTGACAAGGCTCAATCTTCCTTAGTGCAGCAGGAGAGCCAGACCACGTATTACAAGGGTTTAGCTGGGTCTCGGGATGAAGCAGCGAAGAAGGCGGCTAAAGAAGTAATCTGACTGTCATCTCTGTTGTCGCAGGCTGAACTGAAGAGCATTATTATTGCCTATAAGGCTCGCTGACAGCTATCTGAAGAGATTAACAAAACTCTGACCAAGATTGAGCACGATCTTCAGACAGAACATGGCATCATCAAGAACTACCCTCGTCGTCCTATGCCTGAGCCATTAACTTACTCTTCGGGTCCTTCTTCGGGCGAGAGTGTTCCTTCGTCGCAGAAGAGAAATCCAACTGATCATGTAGAATCATCCCAAGGAAAGTAGATTCCCTTATTTGCTATAAAAAGTTGATCTTTGTTGATTACTTGGCTTCGGGCCGTTTCTTGATGTATTTTGTGTTTCTTGTTCATTTTGCCGAACTTGTAATCAACTTTCATGGAATAGATCGTCGTTTATTTGGATATGTACAATCTAGATCTTACCTGCATCATTAGTTCAGTTATTGTTTAGCTAATAAGTTAATGAACTAAATGAGTTAATGAATTAATAATCAAAAAATGATAAAGTGTTTGACTGCGATGCCGAAGGTATGCACCCTCGTGATCGTCTTGAGACCTGTCACCCCGCTGGCTAATCCCTGGCCAGAGGATTCCCAGACGGTGGGGGTCGGGGCAGCGTCCCGGATATGTGGTGCGTTATTGAAATATTTACATGCACCCATTCCGCTGAATTGCTGCCTTGCAATTGGTTGGGTATCTCTTTCTGCTGGATGCCTTCCCCATGGATCTACACTTTATAGACGTGGATAGGGGAGTCCTGAGAGATTGTATGTGATTACTTTCCCCAATGAATATTTTTTCAAAAGACTTGTTTGTTTGATTTATAGGTTGAGGTCTGCTACTCCTCGTCCATAGATAGAAACATGTCAAGCGGGTACGCTGCCTTCTTCTTCTAGTACTCTTCGTGCAGATGCAGAACTGCGCTGCCTTATGGATAGTATGGATTGAGATACTTCGCATTCCACGGGTGTCTGAGGACCTCTCCTTTTAGGTTGCACAGGTAATATGATCCGTTCCCTGCGATGTCATGTATAACAAATGGTCTGCCCCACGTTGGTGCTAGCTTAACCCACTTTTTCTCTCGCTGGTATTGGGGTATGGTTCGTAGCACATACTGTCCTTCTACAAAGTTTATAAGCTTAACTCTCTTTTTGTATTCCCTTGCTAATCTTTGTTGGTAGTTTTCCATCCTCTGTAATGGCGTCTCCCTTCTTTCTTCTAGGTCATCGAGCCTTTCTAGCATCATGTCCGTCGTGAGGTTCTTCTCCCATGCCTCAGTTTTTGTTGTTAGCATGATGATTTCTGTTGGGATGACTGCTTCAGTTCCATAAGTGAGAAGGAATGGTGATTCCCCTGTGGCGGACCTCCGAGTTGTTCTATATGCCCATAAAACATTGTGTAGATGTTCACACCATCGGCCCTTGTGTTCATCTAGCTGCTTTTTGAGGATAAGTGCAAGAGTCTTGTTTGTGGCTTCGGCTTGGCCATTGCTTTGAGGATAAACGGGGGTCGACTTATTCTTCCTGATCTTCAAGGTATCAAAGAGCATGTCTATGTTCTTTCCCTGCAGCTGTTTGCCGTTATCAGAGACAATTTCTGCAGGGATTCCGAACCTGCAGATGATGTTTTGGAAGATGAAGGTAAACACGTTTGAGTCGCGGATTCTTGCTAAGGCCTTGGCCTCTACCCACTTACTAAAGTAGTCTGTAGTCACGATTAAGAACCGTCTTTTCCCCGACCCTTCGATCAGGGGTCCGACGATGTCTATCCCCTATTTGGAGAATGGCCATGGACTATCTACGGAATTTAGCTTTGTTGCAGGAGCATGGATCTTCTTAGCAAACCGTTGGAATTATTCACATCTTCTGGACATCCTAGCTGCATCTCGTATCATCTGTGGCCAGTAATACCCCTGCATTTTTGCTTTATCCGATAGTGACCTCATCCCACTATGATTTCTTGCGTCCCCATAGTGGATTTCTTTCAAGATGTAATGTCCTTCCTATCTTGATAAGCATCGTAACAGTGGTCCGAGGAAGAATTTTTTGTATAAAATTCCATCCCGAAGGTCGTACCTTCCTGCCTTCGATTATATTTTCCTAGATTGTTTCAGGTCTGTAGGAAACGTACCTTCTTTTAGGTAGAGGTGGATCTCAGTTATCCAATCCTATTCCTTGGTAAAATCCTCATCTTCGTTTGCCCTTGTAACAATGTCATCTTCAATGAAATCTTCAACAATATCCTCCCCTATATCATCATCGGCAATGTCCTCCCCTACATCGTTTTCATGAGTTGTAAAGAAAGACTGTTGTGGAATGACCGAAGGTTCGTATAACCTGGCTACCTTGATCGCCTCCACACTCTCATCTTTTAACATGGATGAAATATAGGCTAAGGCATCGGCGTGCCTGAGTTCCTTTCTGCATAAATGCTGGAATTTGATGTTGGGTATCTGGGCAGCCAGTGTCTGGACTAATGCCATGTATGCTGACAAGGTCTCATCGTAAACGTTGTACTCTAGCTCTATTTGTCGTATGAATAGCTGTGAATCACTTGTCAGGCCCATTTCTATTATCAGACGAAGAGCGTGCACTACGGCTTCATATTCTACGATGTTGTTGGTATGCCCCTTGAATTCTAACCTCAATGCGTGCACGATCCTGTCCCCAGTAGGAGATGTGATTATGATGCCTATACCGGCCCCTTCCCTATTTTTTCATCTGTCGACGAAGATCTCTCATCGTCTCTGGTTTGAGGGTTCGAGAATATCAACTGGGTCTTTCCCGTCTTCGGTTTCTGTCATGTCCCTAACCTCCTCATCGTTATCGAGGGGTGGATTTGCTAAGAAATCCGCCAAGACTTGCGATTTTTGGGAATGTTGGATTTCATGGATGATGTTGAATTGGTCAAGGTGTGTGTTCCACTTTGTTATCCTTCCTACCTTCCCAACGCTTTTAAGAACAGTCTCCAATGGTGCTTTGCATGGGACACAGATGTAATGGGTTAAGAAATAAGTCCTTAGCTTTTGGGGTGCCCATACTAATTCCAGGATAAGTTGCTCGATCTTTGTGTAATTCCTTTCTGCCAAGTTGAGAGTCTTGCTGACGTAGTAGATAGGTTGCTCTATCTTCGTATTTGTTTTGACCAACATTGCGCTGACTGCATCTTCCGTAGCTGCTATATAAAGAGCCAGCACCTCGCCGGAATCAGGTTTTTGCAGGATCGGGATTTCAGCTAGGTATTCCTTGATTTTTTTGAAAGCTTCCTCGCATTCTGTCTTCCATTCAAATTTGCTTCTTTTTTTTAGGATGTTGAAGAAATGTTTGCACCTGTCCGATGATATGCATATGAATCTACCTAACGCAGCTAAGGATCCGTTGAGATTCTGGACCTCTTTCAAATTCTTTGGGGATGGCATTTCTATTATGGCTTGGATTTTGGCAGGATCTACCTCGATGCCCCTTTTCGTTACCAGGTACCCAGGGAATTTTCCTGATGTGACGCCGAATGTACACTTTTCTGGATTCACTTTCATGTTGTGCTTCCTCATAGCTTCAAAGATATCCATCAAGTCTTGATGGTGGTCTTTACGTAGCTTGATTTTCATGAGCATGTCGTCCACATAGACTTCCAGCGTATTTCCAATCCATGGTTTGAAGATTGCATCAACCATTCTCTGGTATGTCCCCCCTGCATTTCTCAGTCCGAAGGGCATCTTGGTGTAACAATAGAGACCGTGCGGGGTGTATAATGTCGTATGTTGTTGATCTTATTCTGCCAAGGCTACTTGATTGTAACCAGAATATCCATCCATGAACATTATTTCGTCGTATCCATCGATGGCTTCTACGAGTTGATCGATGCTGGGGAGCGGGTAAATATCCCTTGGGCAGGATTTGTTAAGATTGGTGAAGTCGATGCATATCCTTACTCCTCCGTTTTTTTTTGGTACGATGACCATGTTCGAGATCCATGTTGGATAATTCACTTCCTTGATGAATCTTGCTTCTAATAATTTGCAGAGCTCCTTCTCGATGGCTTGATGATACTCTGGGGCTATCTTCCGTACCTTCTGCCTGAAAGGGGTCGTGTCTGGTTTAATACGGAGCTCATGCTGAATTATCTTTGGGTCGATCCCTGGCATATCTCCTAATTTCCATGCGAAGATGTCTGCATATTCTATTAGTAACTTGATTAGTGCCAACTCTCTTACTTCATCCATTAATGTCCCTATCTTAATCATCTTCGGGTTTTCTTTGGTCCCTATGTTGATTTCCTTTGCTGGTTCCAAAGACGTAAACATGGGCTTTGGCTCCCCTAGGAGAGGAACATTCTTTAATTGCTATTTAGTAGGCTCTTCAGCCCCCTAGCCATTGAGGTACTTTCCTCGGTATTAGAATGTCACCCTCCTTCGTCAGGATTTTTCCTGAAATTTCTTCGAGATAAAGATCAATTGCCTTTTCCTTAGCGGCTTCTTTGTTTCGCCTTCTTCGAGATTTCCGCTGCTCATCTAGCTCGTTATTGAGCTGGTTTTGTATAGCTTGGCATTCTCGGGTAGTAACCTGATCTCCCTTTATTTCCAGTACCCCTTTGGGTGTTGGGAATCTAAGGTATTGATGATAAGTTGCCGCCACTCCTTTCATTTTGTGCACCCATCTTCGGCCAATGATGGCATTATAAGGGGAAGGGTGATAGACACATTTTTGTGTCTAATTTGTCCTCAATGTCCGTATTGTTGGAACTCTATTTTTGTACTAATATTGTGTTTTTATGTATTTTTAGGAAATAAACATTTTTGGAAAATTCGGCTCGAAAAGTTGATTTTGGCACCCGGAGGACAAGTGTTATTCAGACTCTCGCTTTTGGATAAGGGGTAACCAAATTACTAAGGGGCACCCCCAAGGCAGCTGCTATTCGCACCCCTACTCTGGATAGGGGGCTACCAGTTTCTTCCCCATTTGAACCGAGTTTTGGCGGGAAAAATAGTTCTTCACCTGCGTAATTGTTGAAGCAAATTTTGGACGTGATATAAGGAGATTTAAGGGCTAGTTTTCATTGGGCTGGACTTGGTAGAGCAAAACAGCGTTAGTTTAATCAATTGGATCAACTGAATTAGGCTGGATCGAGTGAAACGGAGCTCAAACAGGGAAGGTAGTTGACTCATGCACGTATTAAAGGGAAGATATGATACGATTCTAAGTGACACAGGGAATGGAAAATTTTGAAGTTAAAGCAGAGAATACGTATCTTATGAGAACAGGGAAAGAATATATTCACCGGGTAATCATATATATCACATCCACAGAGTTTAGGAAAGTTTTTAATGCTGCAGACGCGTGATCAGAAAAGAAGGGAATAATCCCGTGAAAATATTTTTTATTTATCACGGAGATTTTTGGAGTTATTAGAGGAGATTCGAAGTCCTAATATGTATAAATAGTCTACTGTGGTTGATTGGAAGGGGTTGTTGAGAGTTGGGAGGAGAAGAGAGGAAGCTGCAGAGGAAGAATCACGAATTCTCTCTGCTGCTGCTGCTGTTCGTGATGAAGATGAAGAACATGAAGAACGGACTTGCCAAGACAGTCGTTTAATAACTGTCGTAGTTTGCCTTCATTTGCAGCAGTTATTCGCAACACTTCCTTTTTATCGTTCTGTAATAGTGGAGTCTGTAACGCTTATAAACGTTGCAGTTTCCCGATTTTCTCCATTTTTCACCATTGTAAACCATTTTTGAGCCATAATTAAATATTTTGAGAGTATGTTTGCGATGATGAGCTAAAACCCAACACTGGGACGACGGAGGAGGCCGAGCTTCATACATGGGTAATTTTATTAATTATTTTTAAGACTTTTGCATTAAAAATTAATTGAAATATGATTTGATAAAATTGGTTGTTATTTGATTAGATGGGTCATGCTTAGCTTAGGTGATTTGATGTTCCATGCTAAACATTTACAATCAATTTTTTGAGAATCTACTTTGGCAAAATAAGAGTCCATATAACTTATGTTTTGAGCGATTATTGTCGAGAATAATTCATTGAGCCCTATTTTATGAAGATTGGCGAATCATTAGTCCCAGTACCTCACCATTGTTAATATTTTATTGTATATATTTATCTTTTTTATTGAGTCTAAAAAAATTATCCTTCACAAATCCGAGAGTTTGAACCTTCATTACTACAACCCCACAAACTTGGTAGGAAGATGTGATATGGCATGAGGAACACATTATGGGCAGTGGGTTCGATCAGAAGTGGCTGGAAAACGCGTGATGATCCTTGAGCCCAAAACAGAGCACGTGCACTGTAACACGAGCAAAAATGGAGTTATTGTGTGCATGGAAGAGTCCTACTAGCGTTGGAAGAGTGTTGAGGCGTGGAGAAGACATTTGGGAGCGTGCAGGATCAAAGTTAATGCGTGCATGGGATTAAAAATGGAAATTTTCGTTATTATTGGCAGCCGAGAATATTTGGATTAAATGGTGAATATATGCAATCAATGGTCGGATTTTTGGCTCCAATTCACTATAAATACAAGGAAAAACAGTTTGGGAAAGGCTAGCCAGTTTAGGGAGAGTTTGGAAGAGAATAGAGACGTAAAATCGAAGAACTGGGCGCTGTGAAGAAGAAGTTCCTGCTGCTGCTGGAACTGAAGAACACGAAGAACATTGGACGAGGCAGGAAAGTCGTTAAAAACTGTCGCTTTATTGCGACACTTTTCCACTCCTTTCCGCGACTGAGTCATTGTACCAACATCACTATCTCCGTGTTGTTGATTCTGGACGCCTTCTGTGGGTCCCAGGATTCTGTTTTATACTATTTACTTCTCTTTCTCTTCATTGTAAAACACTTTTGAGCATCAATGAAATATTTTGAGAGGTTTTCCAACACAAAAAAAAAAAAAATGAAAAGGACTCAACGAAATATGGTGAAACTATCATGTTATTACTAACACCTGAGCTCTGTGCTTTTATGAATAAACTCTTTCGATGTTTCCATCTAATCAAATTGGTTCCTCAACTCCTATAACCAAGATGTTCCCATCCACTTAGATTGGTTAGTGCAAACCTTGATAGGCATAAATTTCTAGGCTCTGAAGTTTACTGATTGCAACTAAAAAGTTTCTCCCATACCCCCAAACTTAAATCTAACATTGTCCTCAATGTTCTAAAGATGAAACTAAAAGCATGAACAAGGAGAAACTGTTACCATTTGAAGCGAAAGAGTTAAGGAAAGATATGACCGTGTTGCATGAGCATGGGATACCTCCCAAGAAGTTCTAAGTTTAAAGTCTTCAGCCAGACTTAGGAAAGGATTAGTCAACTCGAACCATAAAGTAACAGTCGAAATAACTGTGGGTCTTCAAAACTAAATAGAGCTGACCAAAGGAAACTGCAATGAACCAAGAAAGTGAACAAGACTAGCATGCCCTTACTTAGTTTCCTGATTAAGAAATTTATATCTAATTGTGGTTCAGGTTCAGGTTCTACGAAAGGGTCTAAATACAAAATTTTCATTTGCTGCGTTTCTTCATAGGTGGGATCCGAATCATTAGGTCCTAGAGTCTGGAAAAACTCAAATATGATCTTAGAAGCGCACAATAATAACCTAAATAACTGAGGATCCTCTAAGTCAATAAGATTTGACTTACATAATTGACCACAATGAGAGTAGTGGTCATTCTTAAGCAAATGTGTCGATTCTAATTTCCTAAAGCATTTAGGTTTAGTCTCACAACTTAATATTCGACACATTTGGAATATAAACGTTCTCATAGTTGGAAGAAAACTATTTGGTGGGAAAACAAAGTCAATCTGGGGATCATAGCCTGGGAAAACCACATCAACCAGAGGATGGGTTTCTAACGACTGAACTTCTTCCTGTACATCATTAGGTTCGGGAAAACGAGTATGAAGGTAATCTTGTAAAATTGTCGAGGCAGAGATATCAAGTCCTAAGTGAAGGGACTTTCTGAGAGTTAAAGGTAAGGCACTAGGAAGGTGATAATCACCCCCAAACTTAGAGTTTTGGGTATCTCTAGATAGACTAGCTACAATTTCCCTAATTTCTAGGTCATCAAATTCCTGGAAATAGTCAATTGATTCTTCTAAGTCAGGTTCATCCTCACTCATCTCTACGAGTTCATCTTCTTCGTCTAAGACTATTGTTTCTAAATCGCTAGACTCTAAAACATTATTCTCAGAATAAACTCGTTCCTCTAAATCATTATCGGCTTTGTAAACAGGAAATACTACATCGTCTAAAACGAGGGTATCTCTAGTCAAATCCTCGTCCTTTTGAATAGGTGAATAATTATTAAAATTATTTGGATTTGAACTAGAAATAATATTATCATTGTAAAGCTCAATTGGAGTAACCATTTCCTGATCACTATTCCTACATAAGTATGATTCTCCATCAACACTATCCTCATCATAATAACATGAAAAAGATCGAACCTCATCAAAACAAGTAGTGCTACCAATTCTAACCTCGTCATCTTGATTATGCAAATAACTATCCTCATTTTTAAGGGTATTATTGGAAACACTATATTGGAAAGTAAGATTATTTCGAGCAAGTTTTTCGTTCGCCTCAGTCATCATCTTGAGGGATTCCTCTATAGAAAGTTCACTCATTACTGTAGTTCTTTCGTCTAGAATTACACTATTCATCTCAGCTAACTTACGCGTCGACTCAGCTAACTCCCTGAGGGACTCTTCTAAAGGAGGAATAGGAACAGAGGGATCATAAAAAGGACTACTTTTCAATAGTTTGATTGTATACTCTAGAGACGAAGAACTAGTACTATAATCTTCTTGCTCGTAAGACTGATGCATGTGTGGATAGTAATTGGGCTCACCAGGGTATGACCCATATCCTTCCAAATGATGGCGTTCCCAACCACTATTCCCAACATGGTCATAGAAAGGATGATGTCCATATTCAAATTCAGGTCGATAATCATTGTATTGGCTTCTATCATACCAGTTCGACATTCTTAATTGCAAGGGAATTCTACACAATCACAAACAAGGCTGACTCGACCAAATCAAACCTATAAAATCTAGCAAACAACAAGCATGATGGCTCCACTTAGATTGTTTCTAGACCAGCTTCTAATCCTACGAAAGGGAATTCATTACAATTTAAGCAAACCCCTCTGGAATCAATTCGAGTCAAAGTAAGTTGAATTGAGGCGAGGGAAGCTCAGTGGAGCTTTGATACCCAAGGCCTCACCGCTATCACAAGGCGGCGCAATCACGCATTCAACTCACAGAAACCATCATGAACTTCGAAGTATGCTTAAAGAGTAACCAATATTTTTCAAACGACTTTCCTACTAAGCTCGTTACCCTACAGGTCTCGTTCTAGTCAAAATTTTAAGCTTAGGTTCGCGTTTGGTTTCGTTTTCCTAAAGCGGGCAAGAAGGGAGCGGTGATGAAATCCGAACCCTTATCTTGTATTGGCCAGTCCTTTCCCTTTACTAGGAATTTAAAAACAGTCCAAATTCGTCCTCAATCAAAGAATCACCTTAAGGAATACAGTAACTCGCTTACAGGAGATTCGCGAGTGTTTCGATGGACTTACCTCCCGTACCAGACGGGGGATGAACCGTTAAAGTCGACTCGGGCCACGACTCCTATGTCATGTACGAACCCGAGGGGCCGAAACGATATTGTAATCGTCGTCCTTCCCTGCAAACAGTTTATATATTTTTTTTTTTATATAACCCTTCCGTAGGGTTTAAAATTAAAATAAATTGTCCAAAGTCCAGTCCAATGAAAAGAAATACAAAAAATAATAATAATAATTACAAAAAAAAAAAGAAAAAGGAAAGTCTCTTAAAAAAAATAAAAAATAAATAATTCTCTTTTTTTTTTCCTCTCTTTTTTCTTTATTTTTTTGCTTTGTCTTTTTTCCTTCTCTTTTAGCTTTAAGCTTTGATTCCAAGGTCTTTAGTATCCAACTTCAAACCTGTAATACAAAGACACAACCAAAGAGACGTAAAAAAGAACAAATGGAATAACAAAAATAATAAAAACCTAAAAATTCTACCTAAGCACAAATCCGCGTCGTCGGCGCCAAAATGATTAAGATTTTTATGGGGTTGTAGTAATGAAGGTTCAAACTCTCGGATTTGTGAAGGATAAGTTTTTTAGACTTAATAAAAAAGATAAATATATACAATAAAATATTAACAATGGTGAGAGGTACTGGGACTAATGATTCGGACAATCTTCATAAAATAGGGCTCAATGAATTATTCTCGACAATAATCGCTCAAAACATAAGTTATATGGACTCTTATTTTGCCAAAGTAGATTCTCAAAAAATTGATTGTAAATGTTTAGCATGGAACATCAAATCACCTAAGCTAAGCATGACCCATCTAATCAAATAACAACCAATTTTATCAAATCATATTTCAATTAATTTTTAACGCAAAAGTCTTAAAAATAATTAATAAAATTACCCATGTATGAAGCTCGGCCTCCTCCGTCTTCCCAGTGTTGGGTTTTAGCTCATCATCGCAAACATACTCTCAAAATATTTAATTATGGCTCAAAAATGGTTCAATGGTGAAAAATGGAGAAAATCGGGAAACTGCAACGTTTATAAGCGTTACAGACTCCACTATTACAGAACGATAAAAAGGAAGTGTTGCGAATAACTGCTGCAAATGAAGGCAAACTACGACAATTATTAAACGACTGTCTTGGCAAGTCTGTTCTTCATCTTCATCACGAACAACAGCAGCAGAGAGAATTCGTGATTCTTCCTCTGCAGCTTCCTCTCTTCTCCTCCCAACTCTCGACAACCCCTTCCAATCAACCACAATAGACTATTTATACACAGCAGGACTTCGAATCTCCTCTAATAACTCCAAAAATCTCCGTGATAAATAAAAAATATTTTCACGGGATTATTCCCTTCTTTTCTGATCACGCGTCTGCAGCATTCAAAACTTTCCTAAACTCTGTGGATGTGATATATATGATTACCCGGTGAATATATTTTTTCCGTGTTCTCATAAGATACGTATTCTCTGCTTTGACTTCAAAAATTTCCATTCCATGTGTCACTTAGAATCGTATCATATCTTCCCTTTAATACGTGCATGAGTCAACTACCTTCCCTGTTTGAGCTCCGTTTCACTCGATCCAGCCCAATTCAGTTGATCCAACTGATTAAACTAACGTTGTTTTGCTCTACCAAGTCCAGCCCAATGAAAACTAGCCCTTGAGTCTCCTTATATCACGTCCAAAATTTGCTTCAACAATTACGCAGGTGAAGAACTATTTTTCCCGCCAAAACTCGGTTCAAATGGGGAAGAAAATGGTAGCCCCCTATCCAGAGTAGGGGTGCGAATAGCAACTTCCTTGGGGGTGACCTGGGGGTGCCCCTTAGTAATTAGGTTACCCCTTATCCAAAAGTGAGAGTCCGAATAACACTTACCTCCGGGTGCCAAAATCAACTTTTCGAGCCGAATTTTCCAAAAATGTTTATTTCCTAAAAATACATAAAAATACAATATTAGTACAAAAATAGAGTTCCAACAATACGGACATTGAGGATAAATTAGACACAAAAATGTGTCTATCAAAGGGGCATCCACCACGCTGAATCGAGTATCGACTTTCATTGGTCCCGCGTCTACTTGCAAAACAATGTCTCCCAAGGGCTTTGTAGACGCTCCGTTGAATCCGTAGATGGTATAATACGATGACATTAACTGTTCGTCATTAAGCTTCATTCGATTGAATGTATCATAGAACAAAACATTAACCGAGCTCCCGTCATCGATGAGGATCGTCTTGATATTGCATCCCGTGATAGACACATTTTTGTGTCTAAGTTGTCCTCAATTTTCTGTATTATTGGTACTCGATTTCGCACTTATTATGGTGTTTTATGTGTTTGTAGGGAAATAAACATTTTTGGAAAATTCGGCTCGAAAAGTTGCTCGGGGCACCCTGAGGACATTTGCTATACGGACCCCCACTTTTGATAAGGGACACCCACGGCTATGTGTAGCCCAAATTTTTAATTAGCACCCACTGGTTATTTGGCACCCAAGACATTGGATAGGGGCACACCTTCTTCTTACTCGTGAAGAACAATTTTGGCGGGAATTGTTTTTTTTGAAAACCCGAGTTTTGCTGTTTTGCATTTGGAGAAATTTTAGAGAGATTAAATCGTTGCAGTCAATTGGAATGATCCTGTTACACTTATACAGGACTGGTAGGTCCATCTGACTTGAATATATTGGGCTGAATCACAGGGTTTTGAGGAAACAGGGGTGTGTTTATTCCCGTGAAATATTCTCGGGATTTCTTGTTGTTTTGGGAAAGATTATATGTGTTTGAAGCGTGTTGCAATTATACTGCGTGTAAGATCATGTTTGGAGTGTTTCTGCATCATTTCAGCGCGTGAAGAGTTAATTCAGGGAAGAAAATATCCGAAGAATATTTTTTCCTTCAAGCCGAGTAATGGAGAATTTGATGAAGTTATGACGAGATATTTCGGTGCTGGAAAGCTATATAAGTGTCTTAGGATTAGTATGAAGGGAGACAGAGAGTTTGGGAAGGATTTGGAACATCACAGAGGCGAAATACGATCACCAGAGAAACCTGCTGCTGCTGCTGCCACTGAAGAACACGAAGAACATAAGACCTCAAGAAGCAGTCTTATTTTGCTATAGTACTTGCGACTGTTCAGTGTCAGTCTTAGAGCTACAGTAACAGTGACACATCCTCTGTATCGTTCTTTGGTTTGTAACAAATATAATTGTTACAAACCCGCTTTTGAATTATTTCTCAATTTTCATCATTTGTAAACCATTTTTGAGCAATGAAATCGAATTCTGAGTGTGTTTCCAACATGATGAGAGGCTAAATTCTCGCTTACCAAGGCAATGGATGAAGCTATTTACACATGAATAATGGGTAACTATTTTATTTTCTCTAATTTTTAATTATAATTCACTCAATCACTGCTTTTGCAGAGCTTTTAAATGTTTACATAATTTTCTTAATTACTTGTGATTCAATTTGATAGATTATACTTTGTTTAATCAATTGATAGTCTATGCTTGGGGAATACAATTAATATTTGGGAATATGTTTGATTACTTGTGAATTAAGAAATAAGGGACTTAAAAGATAATTAGAGTTTTGGATTATTTGCCATAATTTATTCATGTGTGATAGTGGAATCAGTGTCTTGGTTATTCCTAATAATCTTGAATTAAGTTTTGTTTGTTTTTAAATTTCATTAAATCTAAAATATTTTGCTTTCACAAGTCTCAACGAACTTTTTACTACAACTCGATTGAAAATACCATCATCCCGCTACTGGCAATGTGAGGACCAAAGGATCATTGTGATCTTCCATGTCTTCTTCGATATCTTCAGAGTCGAAGGTCAAGGGCGCGTTCATCCATTGCTCATGTTCGTCCACTTCTACTTCATCGATTTTGTATAGCTCGCAGTAATCCTCAAATTGCTTCCGCAGCCTTTTTCCTATCTGAGCTGTTAGTGAAGGTCCGGTAGCTTCGGAACATGAAATGGTATTCATTGTTCGGTTTTCTTCAGGCAATTGAACTTGCTTGCTTCGTGTAGCCCTATCTTCGGTTTCTACTTTTCATACATACTGCTTGAGATCTCCCGCGTCAATGAGATTTTGGACCATTATCTTCAGATTCTTGCATTTTTCGGTCTGGTACCCATTGAAGCAGTGATATTCGCAGTAATCCTTTGACTTTTCGGATCTTGGGGGCTGCTTTCCTTTAGACCATGAACATTCCAAGTTTTCCCGGCCCTTAATTTCTCTTAAGATTCGAGCATAACTTGTGTTTAGTTTTGTGTAGACTTGATCTTCGAATTTTCGATCGTCATGTCGGCGATCCTCCTTTCATCCTCTCTTATCTTCGGTTGGACGTTCGGGAGAACCATCTCTTTTTGACCCGCTGGATTGCTCTGCTGAATTAGTTCGATGTGACCTTTGAGTCTGAGCTCTGGGATTCTTCCGCTGAATTTCTTCCAACCTTGCATGCTTTTCGATAATTACTCGAATATCCCATTCATTAGTGGGCACACTCCCGTGAATCTCAACAAATAGTGGGCTCATCATATCAAGTCACCACTTGTAGCAGTTGATGCTGACCACTAGATCAACATTTCATATAGCTTGTCAGATCTTGTGCCATCTATCCGAGTACTCTTTTGTTGTCTCCTTGTATTTGATTGCCAGTGAGAATAACTTGTCCATTCCAGCGTGAACGACCTTGTTGTACATGTAAGTTCTCAAGAATTTATCAGTGAGTTGGTCAAAGGAGTTGATGGAGTTGGGAGGAAGGTTATCGAACCAAGACAAGGCCGATCCTTTCAGACTTGATGGGAAATACCTACAGAGGACTACATCCTCTTGATCCCATCGTGCTAATATACGATTATAATATCAAAGATTGGTTGCGGGATCGCTGGGATTGGACATTTCTTCGGTATGAGTGCTTTGGCTAGGCGCGGAGTCAGCGGTGTAGTATTAGCTTCTCTCATTACCTCTTCTAATCTTCCCCCTCATTGCTTTGCCTTTAGTTGCTTGATTTCAGCCTTCATCTCTGCACGAAGGTCTTCCATAGCGCGATAGTGATCATCCTCCGCAAAGGTTCGTCCCGCTCCTCGGTTCTCACTGAATCTTCAGGAGTATAGTCCGGATCCGATGACCTATTTCTTCTGGCGGTTCTTCGGTTTAATGGTTCGGGATTGGCTTCGTTTTTCACGAAGAGTCTTTGGTCATGATTGGGCTCTGGAGCTTTTGAATTAGCTTCGTCATGTTGGTGCGCCGCTCCTAAGCTTTGAGCCATTTTCTCTTTGAGTTCTTGGTTTTCTCGTGCCAACAACGCTACAGCCTCTGTGTATACCCTTTGATTCTTCTTCAGTTCCTCAAGCTCCGCCATTATCTGGGGGTGATGATTTGATCCTTGATTTGGGGTTCCAACTTGCCTTTTCCCCCATCCACCATGGTATGATCTTCATAAACCGTTTGGATTAGGGGTATGGGCGGATCAGTGGTCTCTACTGGAGGTTCGTCATGAGGAATCGCCGGTAGATTTTTTGTTAGCAAAGGTAGGGTGACCGGTAAAGTTTGGTTTTGAGCGTTGGTAAGCGGCATCCCGAGAGCTGGTTGTTGCATTGTTGATTCTGCAAATCCTTCACGTTGTTCGTGGTTACGAGAAGTTGCTGCTGCTTTTGCTGCATCGGCTTTTGCTGCCACGGACTTGACCGCTGATGCTGCTACTTCGTTGGCATTTACTAGCGAAGTGATGTCCACTGTATCGACCCTTTGGGTTGATGCCTTCGCTTTTTCACCCTTCTATTTGCTTCGAGTCATGACTGGTGTCGTCCTCAGCGTTTCTTTTGAGGATGCCTTCGCTTTTCCCTCATCTTTGATTTTCTCCATATCTGATATCTCTGCAAAAGATGGGTCTAGACGAAGAAACAGGATCCATAGAAGGTTCGTTAGTAAAATAATTCTGACGAAAATAACCTTGACACCGAGGGTAGGGAGAGGTAACCCAGCAATTATTCCCCTCTTCAGAGGTATTGGGTCTCGCAAATACCCTAGGTGTATTTTGGACATTGATGACAAAGAGAAATGGTTCTAAACGGGATCATTTAAAGGCTTATTTTAAGCGAACAAATTCAAATAGATTAGGAAAACCTATAAATTCGAAGAAGGCGCAGATCCATAGAGGGTGCGCCCCAAAGGAAAATCTCTTCGGCTTAAACGAATTAGATCCAAAGAGATAATTTACCAATGAGTTCAAAGAAAATATTTTCAACCCCAATGATAGGTCCGAAGTAAAGTTTGAGAAAGGGGTCGGCACACACTTGAGGAAAATAAATTCTGATAGTCTGACAAAAATGGTTTAGAAGACTAGATCTGAGGGGAAAACCAGATCTGATGGGTTTTTGCCGTAGGAAATGTCATTTTGAAAATAAACATAACGAAGCGATGGAGAGTACTCAAGACGCTACCTCACATGGAATAGCGCTGAGTCATGCCCTTTAAATTCAATACCAGGGCGACCCCTCCGTCCAATCCCAAATGGTACCATCTCAAAGTCATGCCCTTTAAATTCTATGTTCTTAGTTATGAATCTTTCTGGTCGGAACTCTTCAGGGTCTTCCAAAAACTTAGGGGTCCACTGCAATAGCTTTTGCATTAAAGAATACCTTTGTTTTGGCTGGGATGTTGTACCCGTTTATTAAGCAGTCATCTCTAGTTTCCCTTGGAACTAGCAATGGTCCTGGAGGATGAATCCGCAGTGTCTCTTTTACCACTGATTTCAAGTAGTTCAGTTTGGGAAGATCAATTTCATGTACCACGTTTTTATAGCCGAGAAATCTTCTCACTTCCTTTTGTACTCTTTCCATCACCATTGGACTGCTAATTAGTTCTGTCATTGCCCACACAAGCGTCGAAGAAGATGCATCGGTTCCAGCAATGAGCATGTCCTGTATACAAACAATTCATAACTAATTAATGAACTAGTTAGCTTCTTTACGAACACAAACATCACCAATTCTCCCAGAACTGGTACAAAATTTATAAGGAAATGTGGTAATCCACAAAGATTAATCTCGTAAAAGTAAATAAACATACCTACAAAGCCAACCTAAACCACCTGCCTTCAACCGTCTGTCAGAGTGGTCAACAGAATTCACCCCATTACCTCACACTGCGAGCAACTCACAGCACCTGAAAATTAGAGACAAACGGTGTTACAAGCAATTACCAAGTGACGGTCAAACAGTAACATCCATCTACAATGGAAGCCCCTAATTTTTCATCTCCAAAAATCACTATAAGCTTAGGCATGCATTGTAATTAGCACTTTGAAATGACTCTCCATCAAGAAACACATATTCCACCCATAAACTTACCCAAACCCACTTAGTCTAAGTCTAACCCCAGGAACACAGAAAATAGTGGAACAACCAATTCCGACCAAGCATTGAATTTTGTTGGAATTCTTAAGTTCTCACACCATCCATAAGATATTGAAACTCCTCCCACCCACCATATTTCACTACTACTACTACCAAAATTGTTTCTCGCTGAATACTTCTGAGGTATTATGAGTTGTATCAATTACTACTACAAATTTACAGATGAAAACCTCAAACATTGGCAGAATTTCAATTCTCATTTCTCACTTACCATTTAATTCGCAATTTTCACAAACTATGGTTGATACTTGAACAACTGGACTTGGATTCGCATTGGCCTGCCAATTACACAACCAAACATTAATAAACCCCCAAAAATTTGGAGTACATCTGCACCAAAGTAGCACACAAGAATAAAAACATCAACAAATCGAAGTAACAAACAAGAATCTTAGATTCAATAAATTGCTCCAAATTAGTTCTTGGAGTTTCTAAATTGAACATTTATTCTTATATTTAGTAGCTTATGATGATTACCTGAGCAGTCGATATCGCATATGCATTAAGATTTGTGTCGATATAATAACAACTGATATGCAAATCATCTCCCTATCATCATCACACAATTCAATCATGTTTAACAAAATTATTCAACAAAAATTTAAACCAACACTAAACAAATA
Organism: Papaver somniferum; assembly: GCF_003573695.1. Lineage (NCBI taxonomy): Eukaryota > Viridiplantae > Streptophyta > Magnoliopsida > Ranunculales > Papaveraceae > Papaver > Papaver somniferum. The sequence goes on from NC_039359.1 coordinate 46,413,238, forward strand.
TGAATTACTTACTACCTGTATATGATCAAGCACTGATCTAGCAGAATTAAGTGAAATCCCAATATAGCTATGATTAATTTCACTTTCAGTTCTTCAATTTCAACCCCGTCGTTACACAATAACATCTCCATCATCTTCGTTAAAAAAACCCACAACCAGGGATATTCGTTCTTCTCTTAATTTGACAACAGCCCCATTCCTTGATAATCACCATGGTAAGAGCATCGAACCCATCTCTCTGATTTCCACATCACCGGTTTGAGTTCCTCAACCCTTCTTTCTGTTAACAGAGAACCACATCTTCTTCTCCGTAACATCAAGACTCATAAAAACCCTCAGATTCTCAGACCCTGAATTCAATTCTTCAATTAAATTTCGAATTCCGCTGCAAAACCCTAACTCTTCACATCACACAGCAGCGACCCATGTTGTTAATCGATGGCAGCATTCACATCTTCTACTTCGAATCCTTCTCAATTTCTATCCTCAATCATTTCTATCTTCAATCATCTTTCATTAATCTTCTCTGTCTCGATCTCCTCTCTCGGTTTCATGGCTGCTTAAAAAAAAAAAAGGAAAAAAAGAAGTAGGAGGTGGTCGGGATTTGATCCTGCAACCTTTAGGTCACCTTACCGCTGAGTTTACTAAACTGTACCTCAACAATTAAAATATTTCCAACCTCCGTGTCCTTTTTTCTGCCCACAAAACTTACGCGATTACTCTTCATTTTGAGTTGTATTTACACCAGTTTTAGTGAGTAACGGAAACACGGAGGGGCATTCTTGGTTTTTCATCATCGACCATTCTCAATATTTTTGTGGTAATTCGATCACTTAGATTTGACAAAAAAGTGGACATATAAGGTCCCCTCGATCGGCCCAAATACTTGCCTTTTTTTAGATTTCAATTACATATAAATAAATTTTTTTAATTGGGCCGACCGAGCGAAGCGAGGGAGGACCTTATATGTCCACTTTTTTGTCATATAACAGTTGAAATAACTTGAACTATTAATATTTACGAAAAATGGGTCATTTGTCCAAATATTTTTAAAATATGGTTCAAATGGACGACTAAAAATTAGTACGGGTGAAATGGACACCAAAAAAATATCAAGTATGAAACTGGATTCATCCAGACTTAAACTTAAAAAATAGCAAAGATGAAACTGGATACATCCTGATGTAAATTAAAAATAAGAAACAATATTCGAAAATGGGTAGGATGAAACTGTTTACATCCTGGCTATTTTTACATTTTTGTCCATTTAAACAGTATCAAAATCTAAATGTCCTTTTCACCCAGAAATTATTGATTTTGATCGTTTTAACCAATTTTGTGTAATAATATTTATATAAATATTTATTTGTTTAATATATAGTTAACGGGTGAATATTTGTATGCTTGTAGGTTCATATAAATATGTTTTTAATATATAGTTAACGGCTGGCTTACACCGACCAATAAGATTCATTTGTTTCGTACAAAGGAGTGTGTAAAAAATTGCACTCGGAACATAGTGTCTTCACATGGTGAAATAACTTGAACTATTTGTTGTTCCTCGATTGTTGCAATAATGATGAGGTCTTTACCAATTTCAGAAATATTCACCCTGTATGAACCTACCTCGCGTTTAAGAAATATTCACCTTGTATGAACCTACCTCGCGTTTAAGAAACGTAAACGGTTCAGTTTCAACTGAATTATCAGTAACGGGTGCCGACACATCGGGTTACCTCGGGAATAAAGTGACGAGCTGCTACTTTGGGCTTCATCAAGTCCAAAAATCACCAATTCCAGAAAAACTCCGTAATTGTTGGTCGAGATAGTTGCAGTTATCATGCTAAGAGATAAATGAAGTATCCTTGTCTTCTTCTTCTTAACCGTTGAATGAAACATAAACCAAATCAACCCTAGTTCTATAGCTTCTCCAATGGGGTTGTGTGTCTTTCCTACGTGGCACTACAAACAAGACATCTCCTTTCTATTTGTCGCTTAATTTTCCGGAAAATCGGGTGGAAAAAATATTGATGTCCAGCCCTGCTATTCTTTGACCTCTTCACTACCTAGTTATCAACTTGAAAAAAATGGATTCAACTTAATATTAAGGTTTTATTAGGTTTTTCTCCCTGATAAGCTTTGATTTTATTCGTAAAACTAAAATTGATCGAAAGAGCATAAAAGGAAAATGATAGGAATAAAAGCAAATGATTGAAAAGTGTTGGAGTTGCAGAACTACTGCATCACGATTCAATTGATTGAAGAGCGTGAACAGATGATGATACTCTAGCTGTGTGATTAGTTGGACTTTATGCATCATATGATATTCATTAAATTTCTGTTGATTATAGTTACGATCTAATTCCTTTCGTAAATCTTGTCATGTATAATTCTGAATCTACCTAGAAACTACAATTGTTCAAGAATTTTTGAATTGAATGAAATGAAATTTTAATTTATACGAACTTATGTTTCTGCAGTTTTATTTCTAGGTTGTAGTTCTAGGAATTATCATGAAGACGTATTTCCAAAGCTTACTCTCGATCTTTCTCAAAAAAAAAAAAGCTTACTCTCGATGCAATCGAAAAATCCCTAAACCTCCATTAATCTTTTTTGTACTGTATCATTATGGAACATGTATATCACGATTAAAAATGTTAGTATAGGATTGCAGGTCATCGGGTCATTTCCAGAAATGTAACAACCAAATACGTGACCCCAATTAGTTCCAAAAATTATATACAGATCAAATATGGTTGATCCAAATTACTCGTATGCTCGTATGATTTTGATTTTGTAACCCCAGGCACGAAGGCAAACATTTCTTAAAGAAATGGAAGAACAAAAATTATTATAGTTCTGATTTAAATTAAAATTGTTATTAAATAAAATTAAATTATTTTTTATATAAAAAATAACTGACTAAGATGGGAAGACATCCTCTATGTAAACCTCTAGAACAAGAGGTTGAGCAAGAGGATGTCTTCCCATAACTATGCCATGTCATCTATACACTCATCATAGAGGTTACGATTGGAGAAAGAATTTAGGAATTTCGGATGTGTATCCTAGGTGTACTAAGATTTTTTCTCTCACACACATCTCATTGGAGAAGCTCTTAGACTGTGTTTGATAGGATTTAATTCTGTGGAATTAGCCATCTTTTTATGGAAATAGCATGTTTTTCGTCATTTGATTGAATACCTATTTTCATGGAATTGCAAAAAACTGTGGCCTAAAATATGTTTTAAACTCAATTCGGTGGAATTTCTTGGAAAGTCTTTTTTTGTCTTCCCCAGAAAACTGATTCCGTGGAAACACTATCCTCGGAATTGTTTCCTTTCTCTGATATCAAACACAACCTTAAAACTATTCTCCTTTAAAATACCCATAATGATCTCGATCGGATCTTGGAAGATAACAATTAACATCAGAAAGAAAAAAAAATCTTTAAGAATTTTATTTTTGAAGGTAAAATCTTTAAGAATTAAAGTTTATGTTATGATTATTTCTTCTTCATTTTCTTTGTTAGAGAGAACACTTCATCTAGATTTTTTCTTCTAGTTCGAAATTATTTGAGATTTCTTAAGAAATATGCCAATTGATTAGTAATTTTGATTGAAAACTTGAAGCTTTTGAATCCATGCAACTGATAGAGGAAGGGGAAGAGAATGTGTTTTGTGAACACGTAAATCACGAAGGCATCTATAAGTTCACAAACAATGTTCGCACTCTAAATACAGACTCGCACTGATAACACAATGGCATTGATTCCTTGGCTCCAAACCTTCGGGTTTATCATAGCATCATCGAATAACATCGCGAGGGGCGTTTACGTAGGGGAAGATAAAGAAAACGAAGCATAAAAGTAAAACTCATGGAGCGTTAGGCAAATATAAAGTGCTGAAATGTAAATAAGACTGGGACGTGGTTCAGCACTAAGGCCTACATCCACGGGGTTGTTGTTTCACTATATACTTGATGGTTACAAAGAGAGTCGAGTGACTTTGGGGTTTACATAGATCTGTATATTGTAAGAGCAACCACAATCATGAGACAGACCAAATACCAAAAGCCAGACTAAAAGCCAAAAAAAAATGGTATTCTCAGTGTTCAAGCGCAATGGGAGAGACTAAAATTTGGTGAAGCGTAACTTATACGAACGCTTGATGAAAGACGGAACTTATACTCACGTTTCTTGATGGAGCGTCTTTATAATATGCGTCTGAGTGAAACGGAGGTATAATGCGCGCTTGATTGGGGCGTAGGTATAATTCACGCCGGACATGGGACGGCGATGGAAAGTGCGTCTACTGGGACGGAGATGAAAATTGCGTCTCACACATACGGAGATATAAAGTGCGTTTGGTTTGGGGACATAGAAAGTCCGTATGTTTTGGGCGGAGAGTGGGGCGTTACGGAAAGTCCGTCTGAGTGGGGCGTTTACGGAAAGTCCGTCTGAGTGGGGCGTTTATGGAAAGTGCGTCTGGATTCTGTCTTGGTCGGTGGTGGATTGCATGTTAACTCCTAATGAGGTTTTGAGCATAACATGAAGTTCTGATTATGTGTGGATTCACTGTTGTCATTATGTGTGGTTTACCATGAGGTTCGTATAACATGATTCTCATTATGCATGGATTCCCCGTTGGTCACACAGACGTACATTAAATTTACGTCTCACACAGGCGCTCATAATACATGCGCCCAAACCAGGCGTACACTAAAGATACGCCTACACACAGGCGCTCACAATACATGCGCCCAAACCAGGCGTTTTTTTATAACTGCGCCCCGTTGGGACGTACATTCTAATTACGCATGCTATGGGACGTATGTTTTATCTCCGTTTGGTCCGGCGGTGTTTATAAATACGCCTCATTCATACGCTCTTTATACATACGCCCGGTGTGAAGCGCTCACTATACAACCGTCTAGATTCATACGCTCACAATAACCCCGTCCCACTATAACTGATTTTAGTCTGGGTTGGAGACCACATTTGGTCTCAAACCCTAATTATCTGGACTAAATATAGCTTTAGTCCGTTCCATTACGGATGATTTTGAGACCAAATTTGGATATAGTCCCCAAATTTAGTCATGACTGTGGTTGCTCTAAAGGACTAACTTACACTCACAATCTTTCTCTCTCCTTCTCTTCCTCAATTTTCCGATCCCCTCACTCTTGGTGGAGAAGGGGTATTTATAGGGTTAGAGTGTGGGACCCATCTCTGAGGGCCGTTGGAACCTTATCTTCTTGTGTTTTGTGTCCATCACTCGGGGGTCTTCGTTCATTACTTCATCACGCAGAGTCGTCCTCGTTCGTTCCACGGGTTGATCGACACGTATGCTGCTCAGAGTGTTTAATGCGGGTAGTTGAGTCGCCTGCTCGTGTCAGGCAAGTGTCTTCTGCCCCTGTCACATCCATGTCAGTTCACCTTCTCTCCACCGTTGATCTTGGCTTCTTTTGGGGATGAGATAAAGTAACTCTTCGGGAGTTATTTGGTGCTCCGCAGTACATCGTGTTACCGGTACATCTTTTAACTTCTGCCCTTAGATTTGTTCGGGTAAAGATCTAACGTCGACGGGATGGGCTTCTTGGCTATGGGCGTGTGTCATCATGTTTTGATGACTTTGTCTGCATGTTCTCCACGTATCTTCCTATATACACGTGTTTGATGATGAAATATGTGCACACATGTTTAGTTGAAAGAGAACTAGAGAAAACCGTTTCTTTTGGATTTCCAGAGAGAGAACATTAAGAGCTAGCACTATGAAGAGCATCATCCCTTCCCTATCCCTCTTTATCTCTCAAAATAAAATAAAAACATCTACTATGATCTTTCATATCCCTACATGTGTAGGGATGTCACCCCCTTTCCCTACATAGTGATCACATCTGATCCCACTTGTAGGCAAGGTTTGAAAAACGGCCGTTTTTTCCGAAAAAACGTCCGTTATAACGCTCACGCCCATATACCGTGCCCGTGAGGCTCACCAACACGCTTACCTAAATAACACCGATAAATAGGAAAAAATGGCGTTATTTAGACCCGTTATAACCGTTTTCACACCTGTGATTACCGTTTTTCTAAAATTAATATTTCAGTTTTTTTCTTCTAAATAACATTTTAACACACGTTTTTTACACCGTATTTTCCGTTTTCATACCGGTTAAACCCGTTTTTAAGGAAAAAAAATTTGAGTTGGAGAAATTCTTATACAATTTTTAATTTCAAACTTACAACTAAAATTTCATAAATAATCATTAAACACTTCAAATGTTATAAACTTACAATAAATAACCTAGTGACAGTAGTGCTTGAAATTTTAAACTTAGACAAACCAACTTGTACCGGCATTTTTTTTCGACTTATTCAAGTATTTTCTGTTTTCTCGACGATTCTCAGTTGATTCCTCCTCCTCTTCCTCCGCCTCATATTCGTTCGCGTAATGCATTTGGCTGTCGTAGTTAACAGTATCGTCATCTTCATAACCATAGTCTTCTTCCTCATTATCATTACGATTATCTACTTCATTATTGATATTAATATTGGAATTATACTATTCATTAATTCCTCGGGTATCTTCTTCTGGACGATCTTCAGTGTAATGAGAATTGTATATGGGATTTTCATTTTCATGACCTTGTGTATTGTCTCCAAATGTTAGGTTACCAAAGTCATAAACAAAGTTACTCACTGGCAACCTTTGATATCAGATTTCAACTTCTGGATCATGCCATTCGTATGGTGGAGGGAGAGGCTCTGGATTATTAGCTGCTTCCTCTTCCAATTCATATAACCAATGTTCTTCCTGAGGTAAAACTGGTGTTTCATCATCCCCTGCTATCCAATCAAGCATATTTTCATCTGTCAGGAGGCTATGAACATCGTGGACATCGATGTTATGTCGCTTTGCTTTACCTTGGACTCTTTGCTGCTCCAATCTTAAATTGTACTGAACATATACCAAATCGTTTATTCTTGACGAAACTAAGCGGTTGCGTAGTTTGGTGTGAATTCTTTCAAACACACTCAAATTCCTTTCGGATCCAGACGATGTGTTTGTCTGGCTTAGTATCTTTACCGCGATCCTCTGGAGTGATGGAAACTGAGCACCGTATGACAACCACCAGCTTCAGGATCACCTTGCAGAGCAGCCAATCTTGCTGATGGTGATGCAAATTGGCCTTGCATCATTTGCATTCTTCCCGCCTAAAAATATCAAAAACTGTGAATAGAAATTCATATAATTACGAAATTAATTGTTAATAAAAATTCACACCTCTAGCATGCATGTCGCTTGTTCTTGAGGGCTACTAATCATTTTTGATATAACTTCACTGAGACAAATTTGGGGCTGAGAAATTTCATTGTTGATGAGATTGGCTGTTGGGTTGTAGATATAATATGGATTCAGAAAATGCGCTGCAGCATGAAGAGGAGAACTCAACTGATCTTTCCATCGTCGGTTAATCACACCTACAATAGAATTATTTCGAGTTTTACCCAAACCCCTTTCTATAGTTTCCACACATGTAGCAAGTGCATGAAACAAATAACCCATGGTAGGTTTATCTGAATCCAAGAAACGGATCATTTTCAATAAAGGATCACTTTCACATAGCAATAAGTGACATATATCAATTCATCATGCCATTTTTTTTATAAAGAAACAATGATTTTTTACGTGCCAACTGATTCAAGTTGATGGACTATTTAATTATGAATATTAACATTTATTAAAACATTTCTTAAATAAATGATAATAAAATGAACAAAAAATCTATATTTCTTAAAACATTTCTTAGATAAAAATGAAACATTTATTAAGTAAATATACGTTAATAGAATGAAACATTTCTTCACTTAACATTTCTTAAATATTTCTCAAACATCATGAAAGAAAAAAACATCGATATTTCTCAAACATCTATATTCACTACTCTAACATCATGAAAAAAAAACGATAATAAATAAATTAATAACGTATTAATAAATTATATCTCTAATTGAATGAAAAATCTACAAAAAATAATTAATATTACCTCTTAAACTTGTATTTGAGAAATTCAAAATGTAAAGCATTCATTTGAGCAAGAAGCAGAGAACCAGAGGTATTGATTTCATTTCAATTCTCTTCTTGTCCTTTTAAAGCATTCCTTTGGGCAAGAAGACATAATAGCTAGCAAATAGAAATATTCTTGAAACATTTGGAATCTCGTTGCATGCGTATATAAGCACAGGCTAGCTATGTCTTTGATCATGAAACCAACTACTCTTTTTACTTTTTTTTTTTGTTTTATTTCTTGAACTTTTGAGTATGAACTCTAAAGTACAGACCACATGTAGCATATAATGTACACACCTCATTAGCATAGAAAAAACGTCCAACAGAAGAATCAACTTTTTCCCGGCATGTTTTACTTCTCCCAAAATTCTCCATGCTAGGTTGAGAATCCCTATTAGTATTATATTGTCCTCCCATATCTACAGACATCCTAGGTGCTTGGTGTGGTGTACGCATTGAAGAACTAGGTATGTCCATAGAGGCCTGTGGACGCTGTGATGTACCTTCTCCGGCATTAGTATTCTTACTTTTTCGTCCAAAAAGGTTCTTCAACTTCGATAACCCGTCCATTTTATTTTGTGTTACCGGCGCTTGTTCTTCTTCATCTATATCATGCACAGGGTTCCACGGTTCATTTTCATACATATCTTGAATTTCTGTATCTTCATATTCAGTTTCTGGTACTCGTTGCTGTTATTTTTGTTTCTGTCTTGCACCCATACTTTTGCTAAATTTTTAATCTCAGGTGGCACATGCATGCAGGGACTAATTGTACCTCTTTGTTGTGCCAAATGCATTTTGAAACGCGAAATTCCCGCAGACACTTCTTTTTCACAAAAATTACACTTCAACTTTTTACCATCACTCATTACAGTACAATATGCATGAAAAACATCTCGTTTTGCAGATGTTGATCCTTCCATTATATTTTGTAAGTAGGAAATTTCACATAGCAATAAGTGACATATATAAATACAAGTTAAGTGGACATATTCCATCAATATAAAAATGGTTAGAGTAGCATTATAATTAGAAATCACAAGTTGCATTAGTCATTTACTCAACTTGAATATTAAAAGTTGAAATTAAGGATCGTGTAGCCTCTCATTTTTTCATGATTGAGAACAGGAATACAAACATACCATACATCAATTCATCATGCCATTTTTTTATAAAGAAACAATGATTTTTTACGTGCCAACTGATTCAAGTTGATGGACTATTTAATTATGAATATTAACATTTATTAAAACATTTCTTAAATAAATGATAATAAAATGAACAAAAAATCTATATTTCTTAAAACATTTCTTAGATAAAAATAAAACATTTATTAAGTAAATATACGTTAATAGAATGAAACATTTCTTCACTTAACATTTCTTAAATATTTCTCAAACATCATGAAAAAAACATCGATATTTCTCAAACATCTATATTAACTACTCTAACATCATGAAAGAAAAAAACGATAATAAATAAATTAATAACGTATTAATAAATTATATCTCTAATTGAATGAAAAATCTACAAAAAATAATTAATATTACCTCTTAAACTTGTATTTGAGAAATTCAAAATGTAAAGCATTCCTTTGAGCAAGAAGCAGAGAACCAGAGAACCAGAGGTATTGATTTCATTTCAATTCTCTTCTTGTCCTTTTAAAGCATTCCTTTGGGCAAGAAGACATAATAGCTAGCAAATCGAAATATTCTTGAAACATTTGGAATCTCGTTGCATGCGTATATAAGCACAGGCTAGCTATGTCTTTGATCATGAAACCAACTACTCTTTTTACTTTTTTTTTGTTTTATTTCTGTAACTTTTGAGTCTGAACTCTAAAGTACAGACCACATGTAGCATATACTGTACACACCTCCAAATGCAAAAGAAAAAGATAAATCGACTCCCTGACTTCCCTCTCTCACTCTCTTTTTCTCTAGCTAGTCTCTGACTCTCTTCCTGTTGCATTCCTTGTTGGTTAGTCTTGTAGCAAGTAGTTAAGAGCCTAGGAGTATTATTTGACAACAAAGTTTTGACTGCTTTTGAATCCGAATATGCATTATTGAAATATTGGGGAATGCATTGAACTATTCGAGTGACAACTTGAACATATCAAGTGGATAGTGATAGTATGCGTGTATAAATATTGTCGGTAGACGATAACTACAATGCATTGTTATAAGTCATAGACTTAGGGTTGTGAATTTTACTAGATATCCATAAATTTGTATGTTAAAAACCCATAAACAAATAAATTAATTAAACCAAAAAAAATGAAAAAACGTAGTAACAACGTTATTTAGACCCGTTGTAATCGTTTTCACAGCTGTAATTACCGTTACATAGGAAATTCAGATCACAAATTATTTATTTTTCTTATTTAACCGTTATCACACCCGTTATTTTAAAAAAACGTCAAAAAAACGCGTTTCATTCCTATATAACGCGTTTTTGACCCAAAACGTGCTCACACCCGTCAAAACACGTTATAACGGTCACGCCTAGTACCTGTGACCTGGGCCGTGACCCGTTTTTCGAACCTTGCTTGTAGGGAAGGAAAATCATACGACTACTGAGTCATTATTTTACACTTTACGTTTACTCGGTAGCCGTAACATTTGTTTTTAGTTTTTAAAGTTTTACCTTAAAATTTTCCCTTTTCACTCTTTTATCCTATTAAAACTCTTTTTTTACCTATTATATCTCATTTTTACCTATTACATATCTTTTTTTTTACTCTAATATCTTTTTTTACCTAGATAAATAAACTCCCATAGAAAAAAAAAATACAACTACTGAGTAGCCGTTTCATGAAGGAAAGAGAAAAGAGAGAATCAAAATGAAGTTGTCTTTCTTGTGCTATCCCTTCCCTACATTTAAGGGATAGGGAAGGGATAGAGGGCACCATAGTGCTAGCTCTAACGAGAAGGCATAGCTAAATAAGCCGGACTCTGATTTTCGAAGAAAACACCGGATCCGCCCACTTATAATTATTGGGCTTGGGCAGGGCGGAAAAGCCCATGACAGGCTATCAGGCGACCATGGGCTCCTTCAGACCCAGTCGGTACATGGCAGGCTTCCGGGAATTCTGTACACCCTACAGTCTTGTCGTGGAGGAAACAAACATGCTGTTAGTAATTTCTAGAACTCCAACAAAACATCCAATCATTCAATCCACTACAAAACGTCAAGTTGCGCCTAACATCCACAAAATAAAACCACCCCTAAAATTCTCAAGGACAGGTAGGAGTATATTTATTTTTTCAGACGATCCGAGACTTCAAAAAACGATCTTCTCGATTTACTCAGCTGCCGGTACACCAAGCTGTCCTTCTCGATTTAGTCAGCTGCCGGTACACCAACCTCACTAAAGCTTTCACTCTAGAGGTCACTCCCCCCTTGCTGTCCTTCGCTGGCTGGGGCTCCACTGCAACTGAAAAGTAGATGCGTTCAGATATAGCTATTTACTTAGTTGACATAACCACCACCGCAGTTGAATAAATTGAATTTAACATGAATGGTGAACCCAATAGAAAGGAATCGAGCAAATAGACAGACCAATTTATCTTTACCTTCCTAGATTTGATGGTTGTTTTGTGTCATCCGTATCAAACCACGACACAACATTGCCAGAGATGGTGGAACTTTAAAAAGAGGAGAACAAATTTCAAACATTCAACAAGATGGATAAGGCTTCAAGAAAATCTGCAACTGTATAGGAGTTATATAATAAAGGAACATGATAGTCTCAATCGACTTAACATGAACCCAATAGAAAGGAATTTAACATGAACCTGATAGAAGGAACTTAACATGATCCCAACAGAAAGTAATTGAGCCAATAGAGAGACCAACATAACTTTACCTTTCTAGATTTGATGGCTGTTTGGTGTCGTCCATATCATTTCCATCATAGAGGATGATGTCCCGGATGGCGGTTCTTTAAAAAGAAGAGAACAAATTACAAACATATTCAACAGATGCAACAAGATGGATAAGGTTTCAAGAATATCTGCAACTATAAATAAAGGAAATCAAATTACCCAACAAGATAGTCTTGACGGATTATATCCTCAAATTCTTTATCCTGTTCAGGATTGCAATCAAATTTAGAAAAAGGAAATGTATTTCAACAGTAAATCACTAAAACTACACATTTCTCAATTTCCTAACTGAATTAACAACTTACTGCCCCGTCCCAATCATTCTCATTCTCAGCGTCTCGTGGAGATTTAAAGAAATTGAAGAAACTGCCACGGTCTAGGCCAATCATCACCCCTGAATTTGTACCACACTTTCGCTTCATCCACATCACTACCTCTGTCACATTCTTCCCCTCAGTCCAATGAATAACAGTCCTACATAGTCACAATTTCAAGTAAGAGAGGAATAAACGATGACGGAGGTAACTGTTGTACAAGGATGTTGTGAGATGCTTACGCTTTTACATCTTTTGGTTTGTCATCACCGGTCACGTGATAAATTTTTGCAAGGACATCATTTTCGAAATAGTTATTAGCATGAAACTCGAAATCAAGCTGGAACCCCTTAGGAATCCTGCAGTACTTGATATTTTTCAGATATTTGAGGGGATCTTCATCCCTCCTTGTGATCTACATTTCAGAAAGAAAAAGTTAAACCAACAGTTCTGGCATTTTACTCCAACAACAGTATGAGTGGCAAACCATAAATTTACCTTCTCTCTTACTACTTTCTATGACTTCATCAAACTGAGCCAAGAACTGGGAGCAACATTCTCTACAGCAAGTACACACAAGTTAACAAAAACTCAAGAACTGCTCTGAAATTTTATAACTCAAAACAGTAATTAGGGTTTATTGTACCATCGACTTCGGACACATCATTCACAATCTCAGACCTCTGCAACCAATCCAACAAACACCACTTTCAGAGTTATTTAACAAATGGCAAACTTAACTATAATGAAGGCAGAGTCTAACATAAAATCCAACTGAGAGTAATGTTTTAGAAGCATTCAGCTAAATTGCTGAAACAGATGTTTCTTTCTGTGGATTAGACTCTCATAGATTAGATATTATACCATAGCATAAAGTTTTTCACACTTCTTCTGAAACTGGGCTTCAAGATCTGCTCTCTTCCTATGATAATTGGCTTTTAGCTTATTAAATTGAGTCTGCAACCAAGAAGCAAAATGTCAAACTCTCTTAGTTGATAGAATCAATGACCTGCACATATAACAGACTGTATACAGATAGGTGGGCATAAAAAAAAAGTCAATGTTTATTAAACAGCTTTTTCCCCTACAAAAGGGAGCTAGCAAGGGAGAAAACGATCCAACTACTCAAAGATTAGCTGTCTGTCAATAAGCATACCACAAAAATAACTACTAGAAAACAAACATTACGGTTATAGCATACCAATTTATCTAACTAAACCTCCAGAAAACTAAATTCCATGAAAAGAAATACAAAATCAAAAAACCCAAGCAGGAATAAACACTCATAAACCTAGAAAATCAATGTGAAGTAGAGAAAACAACAACCACAGGCCTGAATCTTTCTCAAACTCAGAATACAATTCTTAAACATTTGGTTTAGGCCCTTCAATTACATCACTAAAACAGTCACCAAAATTGAAACCAAAATATTCAAGAAAATAACAAAGAGAATAGCAAAAAAAAAAGATTAGGACTTACCAGAGGCAGGGCCTTCCGTTTCGATCTGATCTTCAGATATGACATGACAGTGATCACGATAAAGATAGACGGCGAATCCCTACAAAATCCAAAACCGTATAAAAGAAAAAAGAGGGCGTCTGGAAATAGGGAGAAGCGAAGGAAGTGAGATAGGTACTTCTTATCAATAAAAGAGATAGAGCTGAGAGAAGAGGATATACAATTATATATCTTACAAAAACAACGAAAATGATTCATACACAACGTTGTGTGTACCTTGCGAGCGAGGAGTGGGTCTATTTCTGCCCACACTGTCCCGATGCAAAGAGGATGACCTTCCCGCCATTATGTGTAGCAAAACCGCAAAAACAAATGATTTTATAACCATCTGACGGTTCTAAATGTACCTTTTCGATCCATCGACGGCTTCTATTCTTCTCGAAACGGAATATCTATCTTACGAAAACGCAAGGCCCTCTTAGGGAGGACCAAATTGCTTGGGGGTGTATTAATATTGGTTAGGACAAAACACTCTCAAACCTTGCACTGGTACACCCTCAATCAATTTGGTGCCTGCTATTAGCAATGGATGAAAATGCATGATTGCTAAAAGGTGACCGGAATTAACAGGGATATCGTTTTATATGAAACAAAAAAGTTGCATACGGTCGTGACCGTCGGATCAATCAAATGTCCATTCTTAACCCGGTAACCCCCTTAGTTGGACGTTCGAGATCTCTTTTTACACTTCAAGGGGGTAGCCAAACAAGATTTCAAATGACTTTGGGAGAGTTCCTAAATCTATTGTTAGTCAATAAAGATTTTTGGAGAGTCTCTGAATGTCTCTTATTATTGGTTGGAGACCTTTTTCAAGTCATTTAAATTCTCTGGAATTCCAGGTTATTGGATTAAGATTTCGTAAGAGTCATTTCAACACCCTTGTTATTCAAAAATGAATTGAAAGTCTTGATTTGTAATTTTTAGAGATTTGTGGAGACTTTTTCATGAAAATAGGCATGGTTGAAATCTCTCCTTGAGAGGTGATATTTTAAGAGACTTGAAAATATGGGATATATTTGATAAACATGACAATGAAGATAAAGGTGTTTCCTTATTTACTACACATAGAAATATTGTTGTTCCATATAATGCTAAGATCTAACCCATAGACATCAATTACAGAAATTCTCATGTTAATCTTTTTTATTTTTGTTTTGAAGATTAAAAAGATAATTGATATTCATGATTCTGATCATTATATGCAAGATTAGTTACTGCACATAGGTTATTTTTTGTTCCATCTACTGCTAAAATCTAACGTATACACAACAATTACAAATATTCTCATGCAAATATTTTATTATAGCAAATAAAATGTGGGAAGAGAAAATGCTAACCAGTGGCGAGATAGTATAGCAAATAAAATGTGGGACGAGTGGGATAAAGAGAATGAAAATTTAGTCACAAGACAACAATGAGAATTTTGAAAATGGCCACATATTTCATTAGTTTTTTTTTTTTTTTTTGAAGCATTTTCGTTAGGTATTCCTGGTACTTTAATAAACATTGTAACATGGATAGTAAAAAAATTTGGTAGACGTATTAAATTTTTTTGGGGGGATATTATACGTTTTTTGTCTCCACAAGTCACAAAGATTCTTTACAAATCTTTTTTTTTTGTCTCTACAAGTCACAAAAACTCCCTAAAATACTCTCAGAGAGTCAAGAAGACTCCCTAAAAGTCTCTCAGAGAGTCCCTAAAAGTCTCAAGATTTTCAGAGAATCTCCGGGAGTCACTCAAATTAGAAATCTATAAAAGTCCATAGAAATCTTGTTTGAATATCCCCTATTATTTTCCTCATCGGTTAGAAAACCATAAGGGAGGGGCGTACGACTTTTCTTCCATTAATATCATATTCGATTTTCTTCACTGGTTCTCCTCCTATTAGAGGTGTCAAAAAAGCCAGGTTAGCGGGGCTCGAACTCGAACCTTTATAACTAGAGGCATTCCTAACACTACCACCGAACTAGGCAAGCTTTCATGTTATTCACTTGCGTTCAAACTTATTTGTACATAATAGCAGTTAATTTAAAACTTTGTGTAAGCTTCTGATTAGGAAAATATTATGAATTTTTCCTTAACTATGGCAGATACTACAGATAAATAAATTGATGAAATAAAAATTTTCCAAAACGTTATTAATATTGTAATGCCATATTTAGATATTGAAATTGGATCTTGCCAAAAAAAAAAAAGTCTAATGAGTAATTTTGTTTTATTTTACTACAACCATTCATTTTCATTTTACTGCTCTTAAATCTAGTTTATTTCTACTTTCTTAAGTCTTTGATTGTGTATTTGATATTTAAAATCTCTTCTAACCTTATATGTGTTTAGAATTTTTTTTACTCTGTTCTTAAGCTTTAATCCTTTAGTTATGAAGATTCTTTGTTGGAATATGAATGGTTGTTGTTCGGATAAAAAATGGATACATTTGTTAAACATCTTTAGGAAAAACAGACCTAATGTTTATATGTATAATTGAAATTATGGTTGATTCTGATACAGTATATAAGTATAATCATCACCTTCCTTTTGATTCCTGGTATGTCGTGCCTTCTGTTGGAAAATCAGAAGGTCTTGCTTTGGGTTTCTTTGCAAATTCTGGTATTGAGGTTATAAGTAGCTCTTTTAACATGATACATATAATTTGTGATATTACTCCACTTATTAAAAACTGCTTGATCTTTTATTTATGGTTCCTTAAATGTTATGGGTATGCGAAATCAGTGGAATTTTCTTAATCATATGAATAAAGATGATAATCATCCTTGGTTATTAATGGGTGATTTTAATTTTATTTTACATGCTTCTGAAAAACAAGGAGGAAATCCTGATAATTTTTTTCCTCCTGATTTTGTTAGGAATAGTTTGTTGCAGTTGAAAATGAATGAAATATTAGCTTCTGGTAATCCTTTTACTTGGTGTAATAGGAGATTTAAGAATCCTTCTGAGTTGATTTTTGAAAAATTGGATAGGGGTTTCATGAATGATAAGTGGTTATCGGTTTTGCCGTTTACTAGGGTTACTAACTTCGGAAGGGTTTACTCTGATCATTGTCCGATTCTGTTAACTTGTTTTCATCAGCAATAAAATCTTAATATACCTTACAAAATTTTCAAATGTTGGCAACTAAGTCCTCATTTCAAGAATGTTCTTTTTAACTCCTGGGTTAAGCAAGTTCACGATTCTTCAAGCTATATTGCAGCTGGAAAACTTAAGAATCTTAAACAGGATTTTAGTCATTGGAACATCAACTCTTTTGGTCATATTAAAACCACAATTGCGAAAATGAATATGGAAATTGAAAAGCTACAATCTCTGCCTTATACTCCAGCTATTGGTAATTATATCCTTAATTATTCAAATCAGCTTGACTTTTGGTATGAAATTGAAAACTCTTTCTACAAACAGATAGCTAGGATTGATTATTTCACTCAATATGACAAGAACACAAAAAAAAATGTAATATTGTGAAGCTCAGAAACATGTATAACATTATTCACACATTAAGAGATGGTCAAGGTAATTGGTTGGGAAGCAGAGAGCAAGTTGTTTCTCTTCTCACCAATCATTTCAAAAGTATATATACTTCTTCTTTGCCTAGTAATGCTAATACTGATGCTGTCTTAATGGAAGTTGAGCCTATTATTACAGAAAAATAAATGACAACTTGATAGCTATTCCTTCTTCAGATGAGATTTTTTTAACCGTTAAAATGATGGCCCCCTGGATTTCTCCGGGGCCAGACCATTTTCCAGCGGGTTTCTTCAGAGATAATTAGGAAGTCATTTCTACTGAAGTTATAAATCACGTTCAAAGTTTTTTCAGAAATAGGTATCTTCTTAAGCAGATGAATCATTCTTTTATTTCCTTAATTCCTAAAGTAAATAGTCCTTCTACCCCTAATGACTTTAGACCTATAAGTCTGTCTAATACTGTTTACAAAATAATTTCAAAAATTCTTACTAATAGGTTAAAATCTCTTTTAGACTCCCTTATTTCCCCGTTTCAGTCTGCTTTTATAGCTAATAGGCAAATTCAAGATAACATTATAATCAGTCATGAGATTTTGCATGCTTTTAAGAATAGGAAGAAAAAGAATAATAAAAATGGTTACATGGCCATCAAATTGGATCTTTCAAAAGCTTTCGATAGATTAGAAGGGACTTTTATTATAGCTATGTTTAAGAAATTGGGTTTCTATGATGATTGGTATCGGCTGATCTTTCAATGTATCAGCACTGTGTATTATTCAGTTTTGGTAAATGGATCGCCGGGTGAATTTTTTCTTCCTTCTCGAGGTATTAGGCAGGGTGATTGCTTATCACCGTATATTTGTATTATCTGCATGGAGATCTTATCCAAGCTTCTGTTAAAGGGTGAATCTGATAAACTAATTCAAGGTTTTAGGTTTAAAAAGAATAGTCCTTCGATTTCGCGTTTGTTTTTTGCCGATGATTGTATGTTTTTTTGTAAAGATTCTTTAACTTATGCTAGAAACCTCATGAAGATTATAAATACCTTTGCTAGGGCTTCAGGTCAAGCGATTAATATGAAAAAATTTGGTTTCTTTACTAGCTCAAAAATGCATCACAAGCATATTAAATTGCTTGCTAAAACTCTTGGGATTAAATTTTTAAGTAGTTCAGAGAAATATCTTGGTACTCCTCTCTTTATTGATAGAGATAAAACGAAGTCTTTTCAGTTTTTAATAGATAAGTTCTATTCTAGGTTAGGTAATAGAAAAAGAACTAATCTTAATGTAGCAGGTAAAACAGTCCTTACTAATCATGTGCTATTTAGTTTGGCGATTTATCATATGAATTGTTTTCTTTTTCCTAAGAAGTTTAATAATAAAATTGATTCAATTCAGAGAAGTTTTTGGTGGTCTAAAAAGAATCCTAGAAAAGCTGCTTATTTTCGTTCTTGGAAAGATATAGGTAAGTCCAAAAGATTTGGTGGTCTGGGTATTAGGAATTCTTATGCTACTAACAGGGTTATTATAGCAAAACTAGGTTGGAGGATATGTCAGAACCCGGATCATCTGATTTCTATATTTCTTAAAGATAAATATTTTCCAAACCAAAACTTATTGGAAATTGATAAGGCTGCAGATTCTTCTTTGTGGATTTGGAAAGGTATTGTTGATAGATTATCCTTTCTAAGATCTAATGTCCTTGTTAAAATATGAGATGGTACTTCAACAAAAATTTGGACTTCGAATTGGCTACGTCTTAGTAATTTGCCTCCGATATCTATTAGTCAAAATTTCAATGATTATACTTTAGTTAGTGAGCTTATAGATGTGCAGAATAATTGCTGGAATGTTGATTTGCTAAATATGTTATTTTCACCTGAGGATGTTATAAAAATTAGATCGTTAAGAATTAATACTAATCAAGTAGATAAAATTATGTGGGCACATACAAGAAATGCAGTTTTTCTATTAAGTCAGCTTATGAGGCTTATGTGAATGATACTTGTACAGCTGAAGAATCTTCTTTTTGGAAAAAAAACGTGGTCTTTAGATTGTCTGCCGAAGATTAAATACTTTATTTGGAAGATTTTTGCTCAGATGCTTCCCATTAATTCTCTATTGAAGTTCTATAATCCTGCTATAGATGATTGTTGTCCATTATGCAAGAATACTGATGAAACTGTTCTTCATCTGTTTTTTAACTGTCCGTTTGTTTCCCATATATGGTTTGGTTTGTCTCTTCAACACTTAGTATTCACTGATTATATTTGGATTGAAGATGTTTTCTTGAAATGGTTTGACAATAACTGGGGTCACTCTACGTATGCGGTTAATTGGCCTAGCATTGGTGCTATTGTTATGTGGAGTATTTGGAAATTTCGTTGCGTGTGGGTTTTAAAAATATTTCTATAAATCTGGATAGAGTGATATTGGATACTAGAAGGTTGATTAATTCATATATAACACCTTCCTTGCCACCTAAAGTTGTCCCTTTGGTCATTAAAACTCTAGTTGAAGATGTTGATCATGTTATTTTTATAGATGGTTATTTCAAAAACTTTAACATGGGTGTTGGTATTGTTCTATGTGATGTAACAGGTAGAATAAAGTATTCCAGATCGGACTTTGGACTAATTTCAGATGCAGTTGGTTCTGAGGCAAACTGCTCTTGTTTTGGTTATCTCCTGGGCAGAGGAGATGAATTTGTCTAAAGTCATGCTAGTCAGTCATTGTCTTCAGTTGGTGAATTTTCTCAATGGAAGTAATGAAGTGGTAGGATGGAGAAGCCATGATTTTTTGGAAGATTGTAGGGTGTCCCTAGCAAATAAAAATGGTTTTAAACTTGTATATATTAAGCGTACTAAGAACAAGGTAGCTGACCGTCTTGCGCGATGGGTTAGAAGGCTTTGTATTAAGAATGTTTGGGTTTATTTTCCTTCTTTTTTGGACAATGTTGTAAGGAAAGAACCAACTGATGATGCTTGTAATTTTCTTCTTAGTTTTTTTTTAATAAGAAAATAAATTTCATTCATAAGCTTCAGAAAAGGTTTACATCGAGTTCATCTCTAATTAGTGATTTTAACTATAGTCGTAACTCTGTTTTCCAATATTCATCAGCTCTAGCATTTCTAGCTCTCTTGGATAAACTATTAGCTACTTCATTGGACTCTCTATGCACAAATATGCATTTCCAACTTGCAAAACTATCTAATAAACTCCTGCAATCCTGGATTACATTATTATTTCTCCAATTAACAGATCCTAAACTACCATTGATAACATTTACTACATTTAGGCAGTCTCCTTCTAAATGTAGTTTTTGAACTACTTCAGCTTTTGCCCACCTAATAGCTGCCAGTGCTGCCAAAGCCTCGGCCTGCTCCTCATCAACATCTACTCCATGGATTGATTGTGCACCCCCACAGGTCCCTGCATCATTAAAAACTATTAGTCCAATTCCCATATGCTTATTTTCTTTTTTAAAAGATGCATCAAATTTAAACTTCTGAAACTCTAGCTCTGGAAAGTTCGATGGTGTTACTACTCTGCTGTGACTTGTTGTATTTCTATTTGTCAGAATTCTCATGGAATTCACATTCGAATCTCTGACATCTGTGTTCACCTGATTAACCAGGTTATTTACCTGCACTTGAGCATTGTTAAACACCACATTACATCTTAAATTCCAAATTTGCCATATAGAGAAGCAAACAAATTGAACAAACTGTCTATGCGACTCTCCATTGTTACTACTGAGTGCAAACCAGATAGTAATCCATTCCTTCATATTCATATTACTCATATTACCTGCAATATTAGCATCCAAAGCAAACCACTGTCTTTTTGTGGTCTCACATTCAACAAAGAGATGGTTCAAAGTTTCAGTATCCCTATTACATAGAGGGCATTCACTAGGTATAGCATCAACATACCTAGATAATTTACTTCTAACAGACACATAATCATGCATACATTTCCATAAAAAGTGTTTAATCTTTTGAGGTAAATCAAGCTTCCACAAAGATTTCCAAGGAAAGGTAACAATCACACTTCCATGAATATCCACAATTAAACATTTATAAGCAGACTTCACACTAAACTTCCCATTGTGAGTTGGTTTCCATCTGAGTATATCCTTACCAGTAGATGGTACCCTAATTTGACAAATTTCACTAACAGTATCTCAATCAAAAAGACAGTTTAGGGTATTTCTATCCCACTGCTTAGTTTCCTGATTAATTAACTGATCAACTGTTTTCATATGACTAGAAGAAAAATTTGTGTTAAGACAGTTTTCCCTATTAGGTACCCACTTATCTTTCCAAATTTCAATAGAACAGCCATCTCCCATATCCCAACAGTAGTGTTTCCTAACCAATTCTAGCCCCCTGCAGATACCCTTCCAAATCCAAGACACAGAAACATTATTAGTAGCATGTAAAGGATTATAACCAAAGAAATACTTGTGAGACAAAATACGGACCCATAAGGCATCTGGTTTATTAAGCAATCTCCAAGCTAATTTAGCTAGCAGAGCAGTATTAAGATGTCCAGCTTTCCTAATATTAAGACCCCCAAGTTCAATGGGTTTAACAACATTATCCCAATTAATAAAATATCCTACTTTAGTGGAGCCTTTTTTATTCCACCAGAATCTCCTTTGAGTTGCATCTAGTTGATCAGTAAGTTTTTTGGGCATATGAAAAACTGAGAGGTGATGAGAATCTAGAGTTCCTAAAGTGGACTTAATAAGAAAAGTCTTCCCAGGTTGGTTCAAGTATTTCCCTTGCCAAGAATCTAACCTACTATCACAGGCATCTCCTAGATGCTTAAAGGTTTCCATTTTATTCCTTTGTAACAACAAAGGAACCCCTAAATATTTATCAGCAAGCCCAAGATTCTTAATTTTAAGGATAGATAAAATGTGAGATTTAGTTCTAGGATCAGTTTTGGGACTAAACGCTAATCCTGACTTATCAAAATTAATAGCTTGGCCTGAAAACTTACTGAACTTATCTAACATGCTCTCTAAAAGCTTAGCTCCTTTGATAGTAGCCCTAGAAAACACAAGACAATCGTCAGCAAAAAACAAATGACTGACATAAGGTGCAGAAGGGGTAACCTTTATTTATTGTATATTTTTTTTGTTCTCAACATCAATAAGCATTTTAGAGAGAACATCCATACAAATGATAAACAAGTAAGGGGAAAAGGGGTATCCTTGTCTAAGACCCCTTGTAGTATAGTAAACCTCACCTGGGGCTCCATTTAGCAAAATAGAAGTTGACACAATAGAGATACATTGCTCAATTAGCTTGCACCAATGCTCATGAAATCCAAGTTTATGCAAAATATCAATTAGAAACTTCCATTCTATTCTATCAAAATCCTTGGACATGTCTAATTTAATAGCCATAAGACCAGACTTTGTTTTGTTCTTTCTCATAGTATCAACAATTTCATGTGCAATAACTATATTATCAGTTATCTGCCTAGAGGATAAAAAAGCAGCTTGATATGGTGAAATGAACTTGTCCATAACAGTTTTAAGCCTACTAGCAAGAAGCTTAGAAATAATTTTGTAACTCACATTACTTAGACTAATGAGCCTAAATTCAGCTGGAGTTCTAGGAGCATTATTCTTGGGAATTAAAGACACAAAGTTATGATTTATTTGTTTAAGCATATGTCCAAAATGGAAAAACTCTTTACCATAGCAACTGTATCAGGGCATACAATATCCCACATCTATTGATAGAACCCAGGTGGATACCCATCTGGTCCAGGGCTAGTCCATGGCTGCATTTGCCAAACAATGGCCTTAATTTCTTCATCAGTAGGAGGTCTAATAAGGAAATCATTCTCAAGATCAGTAATACAAGGAGTAAGAATATCTAAAAAAAACCTATCTCTAGGAGGATTAGAAGTTCTACTAATTTTACTAAAATGATCTCTAAGTTCAGCAGCAATCATGTTTTTATCAGTTAACCACACACCAATACTACTTTGCAAACAATCAATATGGGTTATTCTCTTCCTATAATTAACTTTATCATGAAAATATTTTGTGTTTTGATCATCAAAAGTTAACACATTTTCTTTAGCTCTTTGCATGTAATAATCCTGCCTAACACCATACCATTATTTTAGAGAGTCTTTAAGACTCTTCTTCTCATTAATACTAGAAGAATCATGCATGTTAGAAGAGATATCTTCAAGTTGTTTTTGAATAGCATTAATATGAGTTTGAAAATTTCCAAAGACATTCATATTCTAACCCCTAAGAGCTATCTTCACATTATACAAACAATTAGCATGCTTATAAGCTTTAGAGCCCCTTTCATCAGTATTCCAATTACTAGAAATGACATCTCTACAAGTATTATTACTAAGCCAACATCTATTAAACCTAAGAGGCCTTCTAGATGTGTTATCATCTCTAGAGGTAACTAGGAGGATAGGTGTGTGGTCACTGGAAAATTCCACCAAGTGATACACAATAGCTTTTGGGAAAAAATCAAGCCAATAAGAGTTAGCTAGAATTCTGTCTAATCTCTCGAGGATAAGAGCTTCTCCACTTCTATGGTTGCTCCAAGTGAAAGGATTACCAATGAAACTAACATCAGTAAGGCCAAGATTATCAAGATGGTGTTTGACATTATCTAACTGACTTTGAGGAATGCTGTTGCCACCAACTTTTTCCTCTTATCTAATTATAAAGTTCAAATCTCCTATAATAACCCAAGGGCAGTTATATCTGGTAGCTAAATTGTCTAGATAATCCCACTGTCTTTCCCATCCTATATCATCTAAAGCAACATACATACAGTTGAGCAGTGTATGGCTACTTCTAGAATCCATATTCACTAAAATCGAGATGAAATTACAATTCATATCAACCACATATATATATGTATACCATCTTTCCATAGCATAAAAAGACCACCAGAGGCACCAATTGAGTCTACATACAAGTAATTCATGTAATTAAACCCATAAGTAAAATTAACCATCTTGACCTGCAAAGTTTTAGTTTCAGACAAGAAGATTATATCAGGACCATTATCTCTAATGAGTTCACCTAGATGTTTTCTAGTATGTTTATTGCCAAAGCCTTGGACATTCCAAGCAAGAATTTTCATTTTCCAAAAATTAGGGTTATTATAAGATCTAATTTCTCAATTGAGGCCACACTTACACAAACTAAATTTGTAACCCACCCAGTAAGATTGAAATCGACAATTAAAGAAAGGGAAATCAAAAAAATTACTAAGAAAACAATTTAAATCTGGTGAAAGGATAAGAGGGAGATTAACCTGTTTTGCTGCACTTCTTTGCATTCCAGCAGGTGATGGGTTCCTTCATTCCTCCCCTCATTATCAGCATCTGTCATGTTCAAATCTTCCCCAGAAAAAATTGAATTGTGATTTTCATCGTGATAAACTCTACCAGTCTGAATATCCTGGTTTTCATCATAGTTTTCTAGAGGATTATCTAAAAGAATATAGCTATCTTCAATTCCATCATCACGAGTTCTCTTGGTCTTACGCTGCTCCGACCCATCATCTGAATGTTGACCCGGTCCACTAGAAGAACCCGACTGCTCACCCTCATCTCCGTTTTTCTCTTTGTTTTTCTCAAAAGCTTCTACCATATGAGCATGATTAGCATAAAACTCTTCAAGCTCTTTATCTGTTAACCCATAGATAAAAATCTTCCAAGCAATATCTTCACACTTCTCTTTATCATGTTCAATAACATAACATTGAGGGCAGGTAATCTTCGGCTGCTTTTCGAAATGATATTTAACCCAAACCTTTTGCTTAGTTGCATTAAAAATCCACACACCTCTCTTCAGTGGTTCTCTTAAGTCGACTAAAATCTTAGCCGTCACCACCCTTCCCATGATTGTAACACACTTCTTCCCATCAACTTCAACCAATTGGCCCATGTCTCGCGCCATCTTCTCAATTATACCATCCTCGGTATGCTCCAAAGCAAGGTTGGGAAAAATCACCGAAAAAATTTGGTGAGTGAAAGTATAGTTTTCCAACGGAACAGAGTTGTCATACTCTTGCAGCACGATGAGCATAAAATTAATCACCCACGAGATTCTCTTGAAAACTTCAGGTTTGTCTTCTTCATTTCTGAACTTGAAAACAAAAAGATTACGACCCATAGTGTTTAGCTTCACTTTTTTATATTATCTCCAGATGATGTTGATTTCCTTCTTCACAACATCAGTCTCAATGGTGTCTTTATGGATAATCTTACCAATAAGACAATTCTTCCACTTGTTAGCTGCTTCATCAATCTCAGAAGTTGAGATCAAACTACTTCTCACATCCCTAACTTGATTGAGATTGAGATTAGCATTCTACATCCTTCTTGTTAGTGCTGCCACTTGCAAGTTGTTTGGGTGAGACATTTTTGTCTGGGTTTTTCTTTCTTTTTGAGTTTCCTTGGATTTGTGCAAGTTAAACCTCACCAGAACTACTTTTATATCTTCCCTTTTAGGGTTAGGGTTTAACCCTTTTTCTTCCATGTTTCCTAAAATAACATGTTGACCCAGCTCATACCCAGTTAACTCTAGAAGATTTTTCGGAATGAGATTGATCTCTGACTTGGAAAGAATTTTCAAATTTTCAAACTCCATAGACTGCGCTTTCTTCTTCGGTTGATTACCCATTTTACCCTTGGGATTTTTGATTCTGCAACTGCGATTAGGCGAAGGGAACACCATATCCATCATTGATGAAGAAGGTTGATGTTCACTGGTAGCAAACCCCGCTGATTTGTGTATCACGATATTTGACAGATAAATCACACATAACACAAAAAACACCACTGTTTTTTGACTTCCAACTATTCTTGAGAATTTGAACATATCCATGACAAATGCAAGATAAACCACTATGATAAAGGGAGATTGAAAATCTCCTACACCACTGTTATAACAACCACCATTAGATCACCACTGAAATACTACTCAAGAGCTGCAAAACACAGAAAAATACGAATTAGTTCCACATAATGACAGAGAAAGAGCTCAAAAAATTTCTAAAACCAGCAAAGAAAAAACCAGATCCAGATTACTAAACAGAGTCAAAACGAAGTTATAATTTAAACAAGACAAAAAAACATGATTGAATTAGATAACCCAAAGAACAGATTTGATGGAAGAATTTTAGATTTAGATGATCATTGAGATTTTTGAAAACCGATTTGAATTACTGGGTTGACTCAAAATCATAATATCTGGTAATAGATTTTTACTTCTTAGTTAATAAATCGGTTTTTCTCCGCAAAAAAAAAGAGTAATGAGTAATTGTTTTCTTAATAAATGTTACAAGATTTTGAGTCCAAAATTTGTACACTCCTCCGAAGTTGGGGTGCACATTCCGGCTTTCTCCATTGGTTGGTTTTTGTACAAGAAAACCGTTACTAGTATTTCATCCCTATTTTATTTTCCAGTTCCCAATAAAATCGCATTCTCTCTTTTTATTTTATTTTTGGTAGTTTATACCTTCGTTTCTCTTCTAGTTCATCGTTTAGTTTCTGCTGCTTCATTAGTGTTGCAGTAAGCTAATAATGACTCGAATAAGGTGGATGTAAATTTTTCCACAAAAAAGAAATAATAAACTCGACGATCATATCCATGTTCTTTGCAAAATGATTTTTACTGAAGATACAAGTTTCATCGATCACACGACTCCCACAATTTACATCACCCCAATACAAAAATTACTACCAAATTTCAATGTGCAATCCAAAGAGAGAAGAACTCGCTTAACCTGGAAAAGTGTTTGGTGCTTGGAAAGCACCCAATTACTATTTTGATCTTAATTTTCAAATCCTTAATCAGAATGATTAAAGAACCCAACTTTTTGGATAATATCCTGATTTGATCAACTTCATTCCTTATCACCACCTATTAAGAGAAATGGAATTTATGGGGGAATCTTTTAATTTAAGATCTGATTGATGACATTTTTATTGTATTCAAAACTACAAATTTGTTTGTCTTTCCCCTCGGTGGGAGTCAGAGTTTAGAAATGAGGAGGACTAAAATAAAAAATTTGGACATTTGTGGACTAAACATGAAGACTTAGGTGGACTAAATACACATTACACCATAAGACTAAGGGTGAATTATTGTTTTATAGATTTTAGGGGGCTAGAGCCAGGGTTAATTAACCCTCGGTTCCGCCCCTGTTTCACATTGAAGATTTAAGGACACAAAAAAAAAATCCAGAAGAAAATAGGGACTAAGCGAAAATGGCCAGTTTTACAGCGGAAAAGGAGAAAAAGAGAACACAATATAATAGTCAGTCCTTGAATTATAGATTGAACATGTAGAACACAGTATACGTAAAGTTTCAGTTTGAAACATTAGAGTTTCAGGGATTCAAGCTCTGTCGATGATTATACAAAAAATAAAAATAAAAAATAAGAGCGATAAAGACTGGAGAGAGAATTTGGTCTAGTTTTAAGAAGTAAATATAGGATTAGGAATGCAGCCTATTATTGGGACGACACATTTTAATAAATGGACTTTACATGGATTCTTAGTGACCAAAAATTGGTTATGGGATGTCTTGATGCAATACAAAACATCTATATTACCCTCCAATTAAACCTAATTTTTCTTCTAAACTTAAATCATAGATTTGATATACTTTCCGTTAGATTCACTCAATTAAGAGAAAAAAGTTATTTCTATGAAGCTGTTACGGTTAAGTTCGATTCAAAACATCAAGCCGTAAAAAATCCTGGAACTGTATTATTTGTCAAAGTTCTTTTACGGCTAGGTTTGAGATTTTAAAAACAAACCGTATCTAATTACGATTGGATGGTTTTCTTTATAACTAACCCTAAAAAATTCTGGGTACATAAAAAATTTGTCCAACTCGTTTTACAGTTAGCTTCGAGTTTATAAACTTAGCCGTAGCTATACGAACAGAGTTTTATTTGGTTGAAATATTAAGCCCTAATAACTTGCAAACCCTAAACGGACAACTCCAATGACAAATAAATTTAATACCAGGAAGAAAAAAATCAGTTCATACTATTCATGCATTAGGATCCGGTGTTTTGGTGAATTCGGACAAGAGGTATGTACCGTTGCTTATTGCATTTAGTGGTTTAAATCAAGTTCAGTTGGTACCATAATAATTTAGCAGCTCATACTTTCCCTTTCCATTTGTTTACAAATTCGAAAACAATCCTGCTAAAGGGGGCGGATTCCATTGGAGAGGGGTGACAGTGAATATGATAAAAAGGATCATTACATGGTAATTTGAATTGCCCCATATTTCAAAATTTGAAAAATGATTAATTAGCCCTTACATAGTTTAGTGTTGACAAACTAGTCTAGTTTTGATAATCAAATTTCATTTATATTAACTCCAAAACAAATTAAAATCAGATTTTTAGAGTTAAAAAAAAAAAAGTCTAGAGGAGAAGAAAAGAAATTTTTTTGTGATATTTGTGAAACCCCCTAGATTGTGATTCACTCAACCAAAATGAGTGATTCCAGTGACAAATTTGAGATGGGTGAATCTCTAAATTAGTTCTCATTAGCTTTTTTCGCTCAAAATTATCTAAAGTACGTAAAAAAATCGAAACTTTTAAAATTTCAGAAGAACTTACAGTTGGAATTTTGCTCATTACCAACCGTAACTCGCAGTTACGGTTCCAAAAGTATCGAATACCAACCGTAAGTGGTTCAATTTGGGGAAAACCCAATCATAATACCAGTTATGGTTGGTAGAATGACAACATATAACAACCGTAACAAATTACGGTTGGTAACTAATGAATCGAGATCAACCGTAACTAACCTACGGTTGGTAAGGTTATTTGAGTTACAAGTCTTAACTCAAATACGGTTGATAACAATGATGCAATTACAAACCGTAAAAAGAAAATGAAATATCCAGAACAAATTACGGTTCGTAACTTAAGTAGCGAGACCAACCGTAAGTAATTTAGGGTTGCAAAAAAAATCCTAACTGAACATTTTATCTCAAAATCAAGAACTTACGGTTGGTATTTGAGTTAAATGAACCGTAAGTCAACCAAATCTATAGTTACGGTTCTAATTGGAGTTATTACCAACCGTAACTCACATGCAACATAGAAATTTCAATTTCAATTTTGATCCAAAACTCTAATTTTTGATACAAAACTAACTTAAATCAAACACAATAAACTAAACCCTAACTGGGTTTTTTCGAAATATAGTTTTCAATCAACAATTATCAATTTTTCAAATCGCCGATTAATCAAGGACGATGAAAATTTCAATTTTAATGGAGGAAGAGAAGAGAAGAGAAGATGAAAAAATCAAAAACATTGTTTTGATTTTTCTGATTCCATTAAGTTAGAATAGGAGAAAGTAATCTAGTCAATTTACACTCCCTATAGGACATCTCCTAACCAACCAGAGGGACATTGTTATCACACTTCCGCCCGTCTAATGGAATCCCCTGCCCTTTAATAGGATTGTTCGAAAAGAAGTTATCATTACTCATGGTTAGCCTCCACTTTTATGCCTAATCGTGATAGCTTGTCTCTTGAACGTAGACACCTACTAATATCAAACGAATGTCAAATAAATCTTGATCTATATAAACAGATTTTCAATTTATTTGAGGGAGAAATCATAACCGTAGAATCCAAAAAAGAAAAGAAAAACAGTACCAGTATCACTGGATTTGGTGGAGGAAGAAAAGAAAAACAATACTAGTTTCACTGGATTTGGTGGAGGAAGAAGAGCAAACTTAGGGTTGTGAAGCTTGTCGCAAACTTGATAGTTGATACCTTTTTTTCTTCCATTGATCACCAAAACGATAATAACAACACTTACAGCATTTCTTAAATTTCATCTCACAAACACCCCAACTCTTTTATCATCTTCAACAGACCAATGACGTACTCTGATGTCCAATAAAGCTCGAAATATCTTGAGGAAAATAATCATCATCAAATTATGATTATAAAATCATGATTATGATCGATCACCCGTGGAAATGGCAGCAGCCAACTCAACCCTTCGTGATGTTATTAGCTTTTTAATTATCTTCTCTCTCATCAAAACAGCTCATACAATTCATATAATAAGGGTTTTCGGTGAACTGAAGATGAAAAAGATATATTGTATCTTCTGTCGGCTAGGTTGAGATTTAGAATTCCTAGCCGTAGATTGCAAGAAAATACATTTACGGCTGGAAATATAGTTTCGTTCCTAGCCGTAATCAAAAGCATAATCTGATTTAGTAAATCAGGAATCTTATTTAAATCAAAACCGTTAATGTAATTTGATTATCTAACTTAATTAGATAATTATCACTAATAAACCTGAGATAATTTTGTTACTATAGAAAATAATTGGATATGGGTTTTTGAAATTACTAGCTAGTGACTCATTCTTGTCCTATTAGTGAAGTCCTTCTATTGGAGTGTGACGTCCCAATAACATGCTTCTTAGGAATACACCCTGGTTTTCATCCAAAAAATTCTCCAATAAGGAGAGCCGGAACGTGCACACCGATTTTGATGGGGTGCACAAATTTGGACTCCAAGATTTTGTATGTCTTAGTAACTTATTTATAGTAACACATTAATGCATTACTCATAATGTTTTTTGATTTGTTTTTTTTTTTTACACTTTGCATATTTATAGTTACAGCTAATTAAATCTCCCTTATTTTTATACTTTAATTACGTGAATTACCTTAAATAGAAATTTATATTTTAGTAGTTATCTGATTACTTTCATGAGTTTTCATTATACACTAGGTATCACTGGGGCCTTAAGGCCCTCGCTCAATCTCTCGGTTTAATCTTAAATGTACATTTTATTTTGCAACAATAAATACTACAACACAATTAATGTATCCAAATACTTTAAAAAGACTACAACATCAATTAGATCTCATATGAATTGTACATCAAAAATGCATAAATAAATTAACAAATCCATTCTTCTAGTCAAAACAATGTCGCAAACAAACTAAAAGTATACTCTATATTATAAGGGACAATGGTGTTTTCCTACATCAACGGTCGTCTACAGTTGGGACACATAAAGGACGGTCTAGATTTAGCTTGGGACACATTTTAAGAGATCTACATTTTGAATACATAAAAGACGATCCAGATTTAGTTAGGCACACAACTACCCATCCAACGCTAACCCATCTGTTTCCAATAGGGTCAATTATTTCTCATTTATTGAAGAAAAACATTTATTGAAAATAAAACGCTCGATTCATTCTCCTCTTCCTCTCTCCTTTTCCCCGTACGATGAACAAACCTCTCATAAGTCGTAACATCGCCTTCCCGTTGGTTATGGCATGTAAGTTTTTGTTAGAGTCGTGTTGCTTCTTAGTTTGATTCTTATGTCTCAAATTTCTGTAGATTGTAGAGTTTGTATGCTTTGAGTGATAATTTTTTCTTTTGGTAAAGCAAGTTTAGAACATGTTTTGAGTGATAAGGGAATCTTTATTGTTGCAGATTTCTTTTAAGAGAAATCACCAATTTTATACCCCTTAAAAAATGAGTAAAATGAGCAATCTTTCGACTGCGGCTATTTGTTTTGTATTTTAAGGATTTAATTTTGGGTTTATAACTTTGGAGAAGGTATATATATAAAAATTTGCAGGTATTCCAATGTTAATCAATTCATTTTATTTTGTTTTTGGTCGGAAATCAATTCATTTTATTTTGTTTTTGGTCGGAAATCAATTCATTTTTTGTTTCTTAGAATTTACAAGGTATAAAGTTTCTGCATCCCTATTAAAGCTTCTTAAGTTTTGTGTGTAGTGTTGGTCGCAGGAACTAATTGATCATAAACATGCATGTTATGTCTATATAAAAAATGTAATTATCATGTGAATTCTTCCGATAGCCCTACAAGATAGTTTATAACGAGATTATTTAGTTAACATCAAAATACTAACTGGATAAGGATAATCCCCGTTATGCCATTAACCTCGGTTTGTTTCTAGCTCGCAAATTTCATATCCAATTACTATAAACCAAGGTGTCAATTGACAAGATAACAAGATTGGATCTAAGAAAAGATGTGGTATAATAAGTTTTCGGTGTGGTGTCTCCTTATACCCTTTGATTTATTTCTATTAATTGCAATCAAATTGTACAATTTGTGTTTCTTTCTTTAATAAAATGTGTTGGTAGTTTGTGGATGGAAATCCTTCGAATACATACAAACTGTTTGATCGAATTCTTAAGTGATATGCTTTTTCAGAGAATAATTTTCGTGGTCTTGGATGAGGAGTTTTTGAGTTGGATGAAAAACTCTTCGAAATGGTTCCAACCTCTTTAGTATTTTGTGCTCAACAGCGGCATTGGAATATAAGTGCCAGAAATGTTGACATAGGAATGCACATGATAAAGGAAAATGAAAAATGGTGAATATAAACTAAATATTATCTTCTGCATTTTCTATTGTATTTTTATCTTCTTTGAGACAGTCCTTTTTTCGAACAAATTGGTTAATTTGCATTTTACTTTTAATAAACAATATACTTTTGTTTATGTGTTGCTTTCAATCTATAATAACTGTTCTTATTTTATTGTGATCATTAGCAGCGGCATAGGAGTTGGTGATATGCCTCTGTATCTCCATTTCTATGTCGTTCACACCATAGTCAGTGCAAAGGGGTAGCAACGTTCGTCTTCGCATATTATGGCTATCATAACCAACGTGATTATCTGAACCAAGTTGTGATTTCCATGGCAGCTGAGGTATACAATTGTATGGTTATACGGATTCATTTAAGTTATTATAGTTCCCATGATGGTATGCTTACAATGTGGTGAATGTTTTTGGAGGTTTTATTGGTTCATTCCTTCTGAATCCATGATATGCCATTTGTTAGTAACCATCATGTATTCTTCTGTAATATACATGGTTTTAACAGAGGCACAAATACTTCGAATCCATTACATATTATTTACTGGAAAACAAATTTAACTGTGTTATGAACATGGTTGCACTTGCTTTTCCTTCATTTTCTTTTTTCCAAATAAAACTTTTCAGGTCTATATGTGTTTTATTCGTTTAATAATTCGCTGGGAAAAATGTAATTTGTACTAGCTTTTAGTCCGCTTTAATTTCGGGTTACATAGTTTGCCATTACACATTCTTTGCTTTAATATGCTAAACCTAGACTTGGTAGAGTTGTATAAAATGATAAGAGTAAAAAACAAACAACTTTTGAAATCTAAGTACTGCAAGATGAAGTTCACGTTGTCAGTAATGTAAGACCTGTAGATTAAAGATTTTAGTACTCAGCTTGAAGGGAAAGTACATATCCAGTTGCTTCTAAGACTGTATTGGAAATTGATGCAATCTTAATTATTAGTCATTGTGGTTTGGATAAGTCACAATAGTTATATTTAGCCATAACTCAGTTGCTTCACTCAGCCTAGAATAACTTCAAATTTGTCATATTTTTATTTTTATTCTGCTTTTATGGTTGCATCATAGGGAGTAGTAAACTTTTGTTATTATTTTTTGTTTCGTATAGATTGGAGGATTACAGAGACCTAAACTGCAGTTTTCGATTGTGCATCACCAAAGTTAATTTTCGGTGCTATCTTTTTTGATGTAACTTCCAAGTGTATTTTTATCCAGTCTACGCAGTCTGATTTTGTATAAATTCAAAATTGCTGTTTTATACGTCTTACACTGTAAAAATGCATTAGTTACTACGTAGACTTTTATGACTAATTTTTTGTTACACCTTCCAAAAGGAATTCCTATTTGCGTAACTGACCTATTTGTTTTTTTTTCTATTGTGTTTATGATTATATATAGGTGTGCAGATGCCTGACGTAAATTACCTGTAAAATGTGGATAGCCAGCCGCAATCGGGTAATACATTTTTAATGTTTGGGTTTGTGTCCTAACACATTTCTAGCCGTAATTCTTATTACTATTTGTTTACCAAATATGTGGTTATGTTTGTTAGATTTAATTGATACAAAAACATTCAATAGTTTCAATTGGACTCTGAGCATGTTATGTCACTATCAATAGTCAGGAGTAAGCATTTCCCTGTTCTTAAGAATCATTGTTGCAGCAAGTTGTTACCTATATATGTCTGTGACTATCGTGATTAAAACCCAAATTTAATCTAGATCTTTTTTCCTGTAAGAGGGGTGTCGACTAGATTACAAATTAGGTAGAGTTCAACTGAGCCATTGGACTCCCTCCGTAACATGAACAACATAAAATGTAACAACGCCTACAAGCAAAAGATTGAGGTCAACAGGAAACACGAATAGGATTGTACAGGCCAAGAAAGTACATAAATGAGTGCGGAGAAATGGTGGCCACAAACCAATATACCACAACACTCTCTTTCATAGTTCTTATAATGGTGTCCTCTCTTTCAAATTTTGGTGTTGCTCAACAGCCTTAAAAATGTTACATTTTTCACTAATATTTTGAAAATTCTAATCATTGATGATTAGGCTATCAAATTTGAACTGAGTTTGTGTTCGCGAAACTTTTGTTGTTTATGGGTAAATCGATGTGTATTTTTGATTAACCATAGAACCAAAATTATAGTATGAACTGTTTGGTTTATGTATTATTTTTTGATATATAATTTTATTTGGTCATGTGCTTGATTAAAAAAAGATTGATCGTATCAGTTTACTATGTGTTTGAGTTTTAAAGAGGTAAAGTTCTGGGAAGATTCTTTTGCAGGGAATATTCGAATAGACAGAGATGAGAGGTTAACAATTTTTTTTTAAGATTTGGAGATGTTCTTAAGCTTGTTCAAAAAGCTTTGCAGAGTTCAATTATTTTATTTGCTTAGATTTTATTCATGGTTCACTCAGAAATTCTACAGTTAGTTGTTGTAATTGCGTTTGGATTAGTTAATGAAGTTGTTTATTCTCTGGAGTCCTATCAAGAACAACAATCACTTGCATTTGAATCAGCTAATCAAGTTGCCCATTGAAAACAAAAGTTGCTTAATGCAGTACCATGGCTAAAGAAAGTACTAAAAAAACACTGCAAACTTATAATATGTGTATGTATTAATAAGGTTATTGCAAATGTCATGGGTAACTCATTGGTATTGGTTTTACCTAAATACCACCCACACTTTACCTATGTACCATCCACGGTCTAAAAATACAGTAAATGTCGACCTAATTTAGAGTGGGTAATGAAACTTCGTCTTCTCTAGCTACTACCGCCCTAAGGCACTTACACTTCCATTATCACTGCCAGTTACAATAACCACAGTCACCACCGTCCCTCTTCATAATACTACATACAACCTTTCATATACAGACCTTACTTACAAAGTTTTCAAATCATATTACACAAAATAGGTAAGGCCTAGGGTTTGTTCCTGTAATGGAATCAAATAAATTTCGTCATCATAGATCAAAACTTAATTTGTCGCCATTGAAAACGGGACCTAATCGTTCAAAAATAAATTAAAATTAAATCCTAACTTAATTTCTAAAATAAAATAAATTTTGTGATTAAGATTAAGATTAAAATTACCATTAAAACTAAAACTAAAACCTAATCTCAATAAGGTTAATAAGTTTTTTTTCCCGAAAGATTAAGATGCTATACATGGTTATGTTGAATTTAGTTAATCGAAGGTAGTGAAGGCGGCAGCGTCTGTTACAAGTGGTTGTTATAGTTAGGGAGGAAGGTGTATTTTTGTCACCCACTTCAAATTAGACTGAAAAATATTTATATTTTTTTAGCGTGAGTGGCACTAAGGAAAAACGTGGCTGGTATACAGGTAAAACCTTGGTATTTGTATGTGTATTATGCGAAATATCAACTACGGTAAATTGGTAACTCAGAAATGACTTATTCGGTTTATAAACCTAACAAAATTAGACAAATCAACATTACTCTACTTTGAACCCTGTATATGGGTATGAAACTAATTCGAATAAGTCAAGAAACTAACAAGCGGCAATACAAAACAAAGCCCGTGCCATAACAGCACGGGTCATACCTAGTAATAACTAATAAGAGACCTTAAATCAGCACTTTCAACCCCAAATTAGGGCCTTAAATCAACTGAACGTTAGCCATTTAAGCAATCAAGTATTCAAAGTTTGATCAGATGCTATCAAAGAATACTTGTTTCAGCTTCCTCCTGTTCCATTTTCCTCTTCTATTCTGCATGGAGTCCTCCAAAGATCCCAGAAGCACCACCTTCATTGCCGGCTTTGTCGTAAATATCATTGCATATACGCGAGTTCTTAGAATTATGCTGCAAATACACAGATCAATATTGAAGACACCGATGAGCCCCGAAACTAAAGAAAACATGGAAAGTAATGCGAAAACATCAAGGAATTAAACCCAATCCTGCACTTCCGTAGCTAATATATGTACGTACTCCAAAACTTCAAACGAAACTACATATGCAAACTCTATTTTGGTTTCTCAATGATGTGTACACAGTGAACTGGGCCAGTAAAAAACTAATTCATATTCCTGTTCTTGCTGCATTGCTAGGATCACTACTAACCCGCCAATCTTTGAATGTCTCAAACATGACAGCTACAATTGGATGAAAATACCCAGAATTCTTAAGGTCTTTCGATGCATCAGGAAGAACCTAATGATCACTCCACATATAGGGAATGACAGTGAAATATTATGGTAAATAGAAGTATCTTATATAATGTTTAGCTTGCACAAATAGTGAGGAATGCAAGCATTGTACGTTGAGGATGTTTGTACTTGACTAAGATAGTTTGGGGGGCAAGATACACCAGAAGTTGTAGTCGAGTAAACTCTTCGAATCTAAGTGCATTGTGTGGTAGTGGAAGCATAACAATGAACAAAATATTACTGCAAACAGACAAGGTATGTCGAAAATTCTTTTTCTCATCTTTTAGGTTCTCAGGCTCATAAGTCGTAAACCATTCCGTGTAAATACAAACACAAAAAACCTCGGGATAATAAGGCAGTAAAGTTCAGGGCATTTAATCAAACACAACTGTAGATGTAGTTGTTCTTTGTAGGTGGCAGATGTGTTTAGTCTTGCATTCTATATACTACCATTCACAATTTAGTTGGAGACAAACTGTTTGATTAAATGCCTTGAACAACTACAAAGATATGTAAGAGAGCAAATCTAATAGCATACTATAGCAGAAAGGCGCTTGCCGACGGAGACGGGGGAGTAAAAAAAATAGTCCTTCCCCTTGGGAAGCTACTATATGCTCGTAAATTCCCACCAATATTCCTACAATTTCACTAAAGGTTTTATATTCATTGTAAATCAATATGAACAGTAAAATAAAAACAGACATAAAGGAGTTACTTTGGCGGGAATCAAATTAATAATGCAGTTGCAAGTGCATAGGGTGGAGTAGGAGTAACATCATCTCCAGCAACCGTTTACGGCTTAGACCGAAAGGAACCAAACTCTATAATTTGCCAACCTCAGAAAACTCCCAGTCTGCACTTTCTTGATTGCAACACCTACAGATTAAACCGACAAACAACTAAACAACCTGTGCAGAAAAAGGTAAAAGGTAAAAGAACAGTGGAAATTGTAGAAATCTGTATTGAAAAAACATACATGTAAATTTGTTAGGGTGAAAGCAGGGAAGGTAACTGGTGCGTTTAGACTTTGGATTGGTCACTGTTTCTACGCTATTTCTCTGAAACTACCCTGACATACTGCTTTCCGTAAAAAAAGAATTCAAAAGGGAAACGTCTCCCTTGTTTTTGTGAAACCTGAGTATTATCCGATTTAGTAGTATCTGAAGTGAGTGAGAGGACAAAAGTATTCTAAGTCTCAATGCACAACTTCTACTATTTCCAGATCACTTATAAAGAAATACAAAATTGCCCTGTAAGATCAACGCATGCAACTCAAGCTAAAACAATCCACTTTAGAAAATTCAATGGCAGTTATAGGAAATCGGGTTCACTTGGCTGAGAGTATTACTCTGAGATTAGTATTCCTTTTGAGTTTGGGTTTTCAATTGAATGCATTCAGCTAATAGCTTAGGCTATAAATAAATAAAATTCAGTACATCTATGCTAAAATTTAATGGCTTAAAAAGACCTCATGCAAGTTTGATGTAGAATCCAGCACTTGTGAGATTTTCATCCTCTCCCGAACCTCAACTTCTTCACTCGACTCATTTTTTCCACCAGGATGCTCATAAGTGTACTTCAGCTACATCTGCTCACCAAAAGATACCTTCATTTCTTCAATCACAGGCAGATAGAATGCTCAAGGTTTTAAAATCTCCTCTACTCCACAATGCAGCACATCAAGAATTCTTTTGATAGTATTCAAGAATGTTCTTCGCTATTTATACCCCAAAAAAGTATACTACTAAAAATGAAAGTTCCAAAAGACTCACTTGATTAGGTACATAAAACGGTGCTGTAGATTCTCTTGTAACTTTGTGCATTTGCAGGCCGAGCTACTTTGGAATGGAAAGTTTCAAAGGGTTAAGGATATTAATAAAGCCAAAAAAAAAAAGCAATGTCATGGGTAGATTGTACTGCTAACTCTATTTTGGAACACTGCGAAAAAAGCAACATTAAGCTAGCATTAGCACTGTTAAGGATATTACTTATTAGTGAGCAATGTTGTGGCAAATGACGTTTGAAGTTCTTGCATATTCTAGAATCCTAATAAGGCTGCTGCAACATACCAAAAAAAAAAAATCTAACATAAAGACACAAAAAAAAAGACGCTGGATCGATCTAGTTGTTGAATTAGTGATCTTGTTATCATGAAGTGAGAACTGTTCTCATCATCAAAGTAGGAGATGAAAACAGTCTTATGAAAAAGCACCACTAATTAGTAAAAAGGACATTCTTATAAGATATTAAAATGACTGTAAGAAGGAAAAAGAAGAATACAAATAAACATGCCAAATAAAAGCAAGATTACCAAATTTGATAAACAACATCTTAGTGAATGTGCCAAGATATAGTTCTTTGGTCCCGACAACTCGACCGATCCTTGTTTGACATCCACCACAAATGATAAAGTACTTTGTTTCCATCAGCTACATACAAAGAACACAGCGTGCGACTTTGTTACAGTATGTTATGTACTTTCCATGCTGCAATAGGAAATAAGACAGAGGATGGTATTAAATTAGAACATGAGGAGTATATGGTATTGATGAGTTTGGGATTTCACAAATTAGTTCTATGGTATTAGAACAAAGAGTAATTCTCGACTTGGTTGTTGATGAAACAGACAATAAAACACTCACGCATCCAACGGCCACCCATCCCCTCTAGTAGCATGTGTAAGGAACCAATGAAGGCGCTCTTCTGTTAGAGTCTTACTCTGTTGTGCCCACCCTAGTCCAACTCCATATCTTCTGTTAGAGTCTTACTCTGTCAGCATCAAATAATGGAATCACTATTTCAACGATTAAAATCATGTAAAATTTTAGCCTACCCAACCTACCCAAGTAAGAATGCCATCTGTGGGAGTCGAACACACAAATACATGGTTGAAAACCATGTGCTTTTCCAATTGAGCCAAGACAGCAGATACCATTTCCGAAGTAAGTGGGATATAATGCATGGAGTAATACAAAGTAGCAGATTGAGCATAGCCGTCAAAATAATTAAAACACCTTAAGTTTCAATCTCCTTAAATCTTAACTCATTGAACAACAATACCATGGTGGGCACTGAAGATACTAAATGCAGTTGTGAGTCAAAAAATAAAAGACAACTAAATCTATGCAAAAATTTACCGATACTAAAATCGATAAAAATCAGGTTAGGAATAACAAAAGATGGTATCCCATAATGTGGAAACTTTACCCGATAGTGTTTGGATAATTATTACTTCTGATTTTATGTTAAACGCAGGAATTGTGTCAAGCAATGGATTGTGGAAGAAGATCAATGACTCTAGATTCCGAGTCCTTATCCATTTAGATCAGAGGAATGTCCCACAAACCTCATTGTAATCTTCTTTTTCTAGTGTGAACCTTATACATTGTAGCATCATTCATTCTCAGAAGATTAAGTTCGCCGAGTAATAGCTTTAAAGATCACAAATGACCATGGATCCCCTACCTTTACTATCTTACTCTTTGTAGGGTTATATGAAAATTTAGTCGTTCTCATGAAATGGGTTCTGCCAGTCATTACCTCGCTCTTTATATGTCTTCTCTCTGCTCAGGGTTCTCCATTGGTTAATTTTAAGATACATCATACTTACAGTTCTTTAAAAAAAATCCCTTTTCTCAACAACTCACTTCCTTCCAAAGCATCAATCAAGAAAAATAAACAAAAACCATAATCAAGAATTTATTCAGAAAGGCATACCTATATAGATAGATACTTCTCATTATGATCATTAGCCTCTTTTAGTGCTAGATCGTTCAAAAACTGATAAGCTTTTCCCAATACCTGCTGGAAAGCTGACACTCGATAAGTATTCTATTCCAGTAATTGTGTTTCATAAACTTGTAAAACAACTTAAATTGTGAGATATTATCAACCTCACAAATAATAATCTAGCTTCTCTTAATTCTTATATAATTAATTCAGCAACAAAAAGTAAATAAAAATATTTTTGTAATACATAGTGAACGCAATGTTGTCACTCATTGACCGAAAAGATCACAAATAATAATCTTGCCTAGTTGTCTTGCCTGCACCAACATCTAAAAAGGCTCCAGATTAGACATCAATTAAAGATTTGAATCCCTAGTTATAAGAAACTCACCAATCAACACCAAACGAAAAATCAAATACTATAGACATCCAAAAAGACCAAAACTGAAACATATAAGATTCTAATTGACCTTAAAGAAATCAAAATTCAAGAAGCACACAATGTAACAGTAAAGAACTACTTTGGATATTGTTCTCACTCAAATTGCGAATTTAGAACTGAATTTCATAGCGAATCAACTCTGACTCCTAAATCGAATTTTTATTAACGATATAGATAAAGTAGCAAGTATCTTAACTTGTTGTGTTGTATCAATAGTGATTTCACTTTCCTACAAAAGAAATCTCACATCATGGCCACTACTTAGGAGCATTTGGAAGTACCCAAGGAAAAACACACCCAAACATTGGTTAAGTAGAGACTTGTAAAATACTCATGGTATAAGAAATGGAATTTGAGAGAATAATTACTGTGGATACAAATAAACATGCCGGTAAAAGCTAATAAAGAAGGATGGAAAAATAAATATACCCAAAAACCTGATTACATCTAATTATACATCCCAAGAGCAAGCAGAGATGTTAATTTTATAGTCGCATCCAGAATGAACCATCATATTTCTAATTCAATTCATGTGCTTCGTGTAAGAAATTTAAATTGGCTAGATAATAAAAGAGATGGCATGTAATGGTATACATCAGTCATAAATTGTATTATGGAAAGCATCAAATACCCAATGTCAAATACCACGCAAAGAAACCTACAACTCATTCACACTACATTGCATATATTGATTATTGACCAAGTGACCTAATGCATATACTGACCAAGTGAATTAAGTGGCAAATGATGCTAAAAGAGACGTGTAAGTGAACAAAGAGACCCATAACATTACCCCTCAATCTTTAATAGGTTTTTAGAGGGATACCTGAATATATGAAAAGTTTATGTCTTTTAGTCTGCACTCAAGTCGGAGAGCATTCATAAGTCTTTGTTTGGTTTAAAGATATATACCTGTGAAGCACGCAAACAAAATAACTTCCAGAGAAAGAAATCAACACTACATAGTGAAAACAAAATAAAACTTTTATTAAAACATAAGCGGTATGAAAAGGTTGGTGATACATCATTACAAATATCACAATATGCTTTTGAACCATGAAATGAGTTGAGAGACGTGCTGGAAATTTGAGGTTCGTCGGATAAACAATGGCCTTTTGATTAAGTGAATCATTAGCAGATTTTCACATGTCGACCAATAATTATGTATGCCTAGCAGTAGTAATAATTCTTATAGTTTAAACTTTTTACATGTTATAAACTCATGACGAATGGATTCCATAAACTACACTTCACATAGCTACGGGTTCATACCACACTTCACATAGCTACGGGTTCATATAATAGAATGGTTATCTGACTAAAGTTTCTAGTGGGGAAAAAAATAAACTAATCCATATCAACTTCAATTCAATACCTTCATTTGCAAGAAATATGAAGAAGAATATACCCGACTTAAAGATCACCTTCAGATGACCAAAGCTCTAAACAAATTCCACAACGTACATCATTCATATTGCTTCCTAAAAGAAGAACCATTTATCTGAAAAGAGAACTCAAACAAAGGAATTAATCCTCTTTGAATGATGAACTCATACGACCAATGCCTAAGTTGTCCTATCATCTCTGATCTACACTGTCTCCCTTTAGCGTTTTCAGCAAAAACCCATAATAATAATAATGGACATCTACTAAATCCTATCGCACCCATCGATTCAGCTATACTATTCACATAAAATAACCCATAATCCAAATTAATTACAATA
Source organism: Papaver somniferum (assembly GCF_003573695.1). Classification (NCBI taxonomy): domain Eukaryota; kingdom Viridiplantae; phylum Streptophyta; class Magnoliopsida; order Ranunculales; family Papaveraceae; genus Papaver; species Papaver somniferum. The sequence continues at coordinate 46,456,045 of NC_039359.1, forward strand.
ATATTGAATGAGTTAAATAATTCGAACTTTAAAAATACTGGACATATGCTATAAGCAAAAAATTATAGCTAAGAAAACAACCATATCCGTTTTGAAGGTAGATCAGGGAATAAAAACATAATCAATATCAAAATTTTATACGTGTATGAATCAATTCACGATGGGAAACCCATCCATTAACAAAATCATTCTCAAAAACCACCGTATCTCTATGTCTCTCTGCGCAAGGTTCTCCATCGGTCAATTAAAGATAGAAAACACTTACATTGTAACGAAAAAAAAATCCCTTTCTTTAGCATCTCACTTTCTTATAATTTTGATGAAATTGAGATAGATGCTCCACTTCCTAAAACACGGAGGATGATGAAGGGTTTCAACGATTTTCCAACAATCTTATAAACGATTCTATGTTGTGAGTAAGCTAGAAAAAGGGAGTGGGAAACTGGTAGATTTGAAGATTTTATATACTCCCTCCGTTCTTTTTTAATAGGCCAGTTTTGTTTTTAGCGAAATTTAAGGAAATTAAGAGAACTAATCATTGAAAGTGGTCCTCGTGACACTTGTCAATAAAAGAAGTGAAGTGAAATGGTCCCCATGACACTTGTTAGCAAAATAAGTAAAGTGAAGCGGTCCACATGACACTTGTCATCAAAAGAAGTTAAGAGAAAAGTGGTCCCAAAAAATTAAAATAACATTTGACTTTCCCAATTAGGAAACTGGCCTATTTTTGAAACTTTTATTTATAGAAACTGGCCTATTAAAAAAGAACGGAGGAAGTAAGATGAAGAAGAAGATAATTTTTCCATTAATTTATTCCAAACTAAAACCTCAGCAAGGTAGAATTGATAGAAACAGAGAAAAAAAATTGACGGAGGAAAAGTGTTTGTGGAGACAAAAGAGGGGAAAATCGTATAGATTTCTCGCAGGTGAAAAGACTATTTACGAAAGCGAATGTCACCAGCCCCAAATTCGTTGATCCACGCCTTCCCACTTATTAATAAGCGAAATTTCCCACCCGTCCAAGCAAAAACCATATTCGAAATATCCCGACCGTCGGATCGGGATTGCATCCAACGTCGTCCGTCTGATAGCCCTAGCTATCATGGAGACAAACCTCATACTTTTTTATAACAATGATTCCGTACATCGACATTTTGAGCACACAGGTTGCTATAGACCATCTGGTTGCATGAGAATGGAGGATGCGTGTTCGAGTCTCGGTGGCCGTCTATCTAAGACATTTGCAATAAAAAAAAGCTAATAGTATGGCAAGCTAGTCCGACGTGGCCAGGGTTGGCCTGTGATCTAGGGAGGGTTGATCTGTTAATTGGACAGGCTAGTCCGGCCTGTGATCTGGCTAGAGTTGGCATGTTAATTGGACAGGCCAGGCCGGACGGGACTGAAATGCCTACGAGTGAGCCCAGCCTGGGCTTGAGCCAAGCCTGCTTTCAACCGGGTCTGACCTGGCCAGATCGGACTAGCCTGCGATACTTATACAAAGACGGATTTACATTTTTTCTAGAGTCTGTGCTGTCAATTGAGTATCAAAATTCGATGATGATTTTAGTTGGTAAGGAGGCGTTTGGTTTTCTTTGTTGTGCCATCCAAGTCATAGCATATGTGCTTGTACAATATGAATGCCGATTTTTCTTTTTCCTGCTTGACCAAAATATTCATGTGAAGTTCCACTTTCTCCTTGTCACAAGCTGAATCTATTGAGAGCATTATTGTACATTGTTTTGCTTAAGGAATCTGATCTTATTTCATTCGTGATTTTAAGGAGAAATGATGTTTCGCTCTCACGTTGGTTTGGGTGCGGCAATTATTTTTTAGGCATCCTCGTTTTGAAATCCTGGATCCATCAATGCTTTGATTCATATTCGGTAATAAAGTTCATGCGTTACATTACAACAATAACCCAAAATTTTTGAGTATATAAACCTCGAGAGAGGTTATCTCCTTCTTAGATATCTCAATTTCTTTCACTAGCATACTCTTTTAACTTTTATTATTCATTCTGTTCACATTTTTCTTTGTTTTTGATTGAAGTTAAGTGGTTATTTCTCTCAGTTAAATTATTTTGAGTGTCAATTTTGCTGAATTTTCATTGATATCGACTTTGTTAGTGCATGTCGTTTTATCCATTTTTTTGTAATTGATGATTTCTGGACTCATATCATTTGTAATTGATTCAAATACTAGAACATTGCAGCCAAGGTGGAGAGGGCCGGACGAACAGAAGACAAATAAGGTAAATTTTTAATTAGTTGCAACGACAAATTAGTTTATGCATAAACCAAAATGTAGCTGCATAATGTGTCATGCATCCTTTGTGGTGGTTTTCATAATGACTATGTATTCAATTTTCAAAAATTGTGCCTAAAAGGATAAATACCTTCAAATGTTTTGTAAAACTCTAAATTTGATATTGTTGTTTGTACTAGATTTCTTTAAAATCTTTCCAACAAGATAAAATTTGTAGAATTCCGAGGCATGGATTTTTAATATGTTATATTCGAGTTTCTTTGCCAATTATACACCTGAAAAAATAGGATACATGCGGGAAAATAGGATACATAAGGAATTATGTGAAAATCCTCACTAATTACATTCTTTTTTATCTTTTTTTTTCCCACAAAAATAGAGGAAGATCCCCTCTAACATTACACATTTATAGTTCTTGTCATGATATGCAATGGATTCGACCATGAAATGTTTTCATTGAAATACTGAGAATTAAAGAAGTTCAAAAGATAGCCTAAATCCTCTCCTTTCCAACTGTTTTGGAGATTTAAAATATTACAATAAGCTGCAGTATTAGCTGCCCACATTATATTTAGTCTAGTAGATAAAACAAGTTCCAAAATTCTAAAGTTTATGACTTCCACATTGGCCTGAATATCATTCCTGATCGAATATCTATGTTTCATAACTTCAACATACATTCCTTTCAGCAGCACCAAAGTAGGCAGAGAGTCACTTTGGAAAGCTACCTCATGACCACTCCACTCTCTTTCCCAATGGAAACCTATCTTCGCTCCTCTCCTCTCTAGTTCCTCCATAGTATTGCAATTGCAGGTGGCTCCTCTGGCTTCAATTGTGTTGCCTACAAAGTCTATAAGAGTTATACCAATACCAGAAGAAGAAATAGGATTCATCATAGTTAAAGCTATGCTGAATTGTGTTGCCTACAAAGTCTATAAGAGTTATACCAATACCTGAAGAAGAAATAGGATTCATCATAGTTAAAGTTATGCTGAATTTGTAAACAATTTTGGATTCTATCATTCTACTTTCATCCGTACAAATATTCAGACAATCATCATTCATAGGATTGTAGTATAAGGATTGAAAGATCCAATATTTTTATCAAAATTTGACATTGTGTTAGGTTTCATTTTGCTAAAAAGCGACCATAAAAGGGACTCCCTCCTTTTAGGCCCTCCGGTCGGTCGGCTCAATTATTGAATTTACTTTTGCTAAGTAATTGATTCCAATTTTGTTCAGTACATACTCTTTCATGAGTTTCAAATGGGTTCTCAGATCGCAACAGCCTTTCCAAAAGTCCTGCAACACCCCCCTAAAGATTTAGTCTGAATCATTCTTTTTCATTCATTATATTAACTGAAAAAGCGGGGGTCTAACAACCACTCCCGGTATTTCGTTTAGGCAATTTTTATGGACAAAATACAATATAAATCCAAGAGAATCAACTAGACAATCAGACTAAATCAATGGAAATACATCCAAGAGTTGTATCTGTGTTTCTCAATGTAATCATCAAATCAAACAGATAGAAATCCGTGAGCCTGATTAATATGAGAAACCACTTGAACGGTACCAAAGACCAATGTTCAAGTGTCAATCAATTTATATCAACAACCAAAGGTTGGACAATCAAATTTATTAAACTACGCACAACTTGTGATATTTCAATTATATAGAAAATATAATACGGAAAAGAAATAACACAGGCCCCAGAAATTTTGTTAACGAGGAAACCACAAATGCAGAAAAACCCTGGGACCTAGTCCAGATTTGAACACCACACTATATTAAGCCGCTACAGACTCTAGCATACTACAAGTTAACTTCGAACTGGAATGTAGTTGAGCCCTAACCAATCTCACACTGATTAAGGTACATTCGCGTTCCTTACGCCTCTGAATTGTAGCGGGACCCTACGCACTTGATTCCCTTAGATGATCTCACCCACAACTAAGAGTTGCTACGAGCTAAAGCCGAAGACTTGATAAAAGTCCATTGAATGGATAAATCTGTCTCCCATGGATATACCTACGAGTTTTTGTTCCGTATTTTGATAAATCAAGCTGAACAGGAACCAATTGATACACCAGACTTATATTCCCGCTGAACAACCTAGTATCAATCACCTCACAATGATGTTAACCGTATGGAAACGGAACAAGATATTGAGGAATGACAGACGATGAAACGAAGATATTTGAGACTATTTCTATCTTACCTATCGGAGATTGAATCTCTAGCAAATCTTAGAGAAGATAGTACTCAATACGATAGAACAAAGTAAGATCAGAACACACAAATACAGAGAAAATAGTTGGGTCTGGCTTAAGAATACCAATAAAGTCTTTAAGTCGTTAACCTATAATGGTTTTATAAAAACCTAGGTTAAAGGATAATCGACTCTAGTCTCAACTAGTATCACACACGAGGTGTGGGTATTAGCTAGGTTTCCCAGTTTCTAGAGTTCTCCCTTATATAGTCTTCAAATCAGGGTTTGCAATCAATGTTACCTTTGTCACAAAGCATTCAATATTCACCGTTATATGAAAACCTGATTAGATTCAATCTAATATGTTCCGTCAGATCGAACTTAGCTTGTTACACACAAATGAAATATAACTTCATTTATATATGGGTAATTATACCTAAACGTGTACATGTTGTTGGCTCGACAATAGTTAACCGAAGTTAGTTATATGAGAAATTTATTATCAATCTTGTTCATCTTAATCACAATTAGTTCAAATGACTCAATGAAACTATTTATGGAGTTGTTAAATTTTTTACATTCTCATAGAAGTATACAAGACACAGTTGAAGCAAAATCGATTTTGATTCACTCGAACCAATTCATGAACATTATAGCCACGGTTTACAAAAGATTGCATTCCTTATTAAATAAATGTATTTGTTCATGAAAAACATATTTTAGAACATAACCCACTCAAGTATGCAAACGGGTACGCATACTTAGAGTTCCGGACTTGGTCTGTCAGCCAGTATGCGAACAGGTACGCATACTGTCGTTCACGACCAAACTCAGTTGAATTCCAGGACTTGAAATGTTAATCCGGTACGTATACGGGTATGCATACTAAGTTCCGGAACTTCAACTATTAAACCAGTACGCAAACGGGTATGCATACTAAGTTCCCGGACTTGGAATATATCTACAACAATTATCATACAAGTATGCATATTGTGCTATATCCAATCAATGTTTAATTGTTCGAAACTCCATTTCAATCATTGAAACATTCTTAGTAGACGAGAATAGCTATCTCACACAAACTATTAGCTTTATAGCAATTTTCAAGTGATCAAACGATCAATACGAAACATTCCGAGTCTACATCAAATGACTGAAGTTCCACAAACTTCCTTTAGTAATTTTTCGTCTTTAATCGATGAACGCCGTGAAGTCTAAATCTCAACTACACATTATATCCTAATCCGAGACATAGCAAAAAGTAGACTAGAAATCAAGACTTATAGTTTTGACAGCTAAACTTGACAACTGCAGACAGAAAAACAAAGATGAGGCTATCCTACAGGATGATAGGAATACTGAATACTTTCACCAAAGGGCCAATTATAGGAGACAAATAACTCAAATAGAATCCCTCCAGAATAACTTAGGCATTTGGCTGGATAATAGAGATGATATTGGTGCTGAACTGTTAAATCATTTTAGCAGCATGAGTAAAACTTCTTTTCCTCATAATCCTGATGCTTTTCTTAATACTGTTTCTGGTAGTATCACAAATGCTGATAATGTTATGTTAACTTCCATGCCTACTGATGATGAAATTAAGAGAACTGTTTTTGCAATGAATCCATGGAAAACACCAGGACCAGATGGTTTCCCTCCTGGATTCTATCAACTTATGTGGGAAACAGTTGGTCCTGATGTTGTTAAAATGGTAAAAGCCTTTTTTCATAGCCATCAATTGTTAAAACAACTGAATCATAATTTAACCACCTTGATACCAAAAAATAAATGTCCCAAGAGTGCAGTAAATTTCAGGCCAATTAGCTTGTGCAATGTCTCTTATAAAATCATCTCTAAACTCATGGCTTCTAGACTAAAAACTGTCTTACGTAAAATTATTTCTCCTGCCCAAACAACTTTCTTGTCTGGTAGACTTATTCATGATAATATCATAATAGCTCATGAACTTAAACATATCATGAAAAAAAACTAAAGCTAAAGATGGAGGAGTGGCAATTAAATTGGATATGGCTAAGGCATTTGACAGGGTTGAGTGGAGTTTTCTTATTGCAGGTCTCAAAAAACTAGGATTCTATGATGAATGGTGCACAATGATAGAACAATGTATCTCTACAGTTTCAACTTCAATCCTTCTTAATGGATCTCCAGGTAACGTATATTCTCCACAAAGGGGTCTTAGACATGGAGACCCCTTGTCTCCTTACTTGTTCATCCTTTGTATGAAATCTCTATCTAGAATTCTTCACCATGCTGAACAAAATAACTTAATACATAGGTTTAAAGCCACTAAGAGGTGTCCTGCTATTTCTCACTTATTCTTTGCTGATGATTGTCTTATTTTTGTCAAAGCTAGAACTAAGGATGCTAGAAATTTAGCAACAATAGTAGAACAGTTTAGCAAATTCTCTGGCCAAGCTGTTAACTTTGATAAATCAGCTATTGCTTTCAGTGATAAAGTGCCACCTAATGTTAAGAATGAAATTTCTAACATCCTTAGAATAAGAAGAATGTCCTTACAGGAGAAGTATCTAGGGGTACCTTTGTTGTTGCAGAAAAGGAAGTATGATACTTTTGCTCACCTTCTAGACAACCATAAAGGTAGACTTGACATTTTGCAAACAATTTTTATCTCTCCACCTGATAGAACTGTCATGCTACAATCTGTGTTAGGTAGCCTTGATAATCATCACTTAGCTGTCTTCCATATGCCTAAGGAACTCACTGACGAAATGGACAACATTCAAATAAAATTTTGGTGGGGTAAAAAGGAAGGTGAGAAAGGTTACTATCCTAAAAATTGGTATGACATATCTCTACCTAAAGAGTTAGGTGGTCTTAATATTAGGAAAACTGATATCATTAATCTAGCTATGCTTACCAAATTAGCTTGGAGAGTGATAAATTCCCCAGATGAACAATGGGCTGTTATCTTAAGGGAGAAGTATTTTTCTAATCTAAACTTGTTAAATTACTACATAGGAAACCAAGGTTCTTGGATTTGGAATGGTATTTGCACTGGTTTGAGCATTGTGAAAAAACATTATGTCTGGGAAATTGGTGATGGTAAGAATGTTCATATACGGAAAAACAACTGGATTCCAAATATGCAGAAACCTCCTTCATCAAACTTTAGCTCGACAGGTATGACTCTTGTTAGTCAATTGATTAATGTTGATACTAAGGATTGGAATATTGACACTTTAAATGCTTCGTTTGATGATAATACTGTCAAAAACATAACTGATATTATAATGCCTATGTTTGGTCAGGACAAGGTAAGATGGGAACCTTCCAATGATGGAAATTTCACTATCAAATCTGTATATAGAGCTATACTAGATGGTCAACTGAGTGTCAAACCTACTGTTAGAGCATTGCTCGGTTGAACCCACCAAGCATTGGTATGTCAAGTTTGGTTGTCATATTTTAGTGAATCAAAACTCATGTTAAGAGTCGCTTGATTATGCACTAGAGTTAAACTTCGTATAGGTTAGCTTGAATGTATTAGGATATGAGACATTACAAGTATTGCGAAGTCTTGAAGATGTGAAGAAGCAAGGAGCTACAACGACAACAATCATCCTTCCACTTGAGGTTAGTGATATTTGACTTGAACTGTTTCATTCCCTAACGTATCTTTCAAGCCGTGCATATTGAAAACATAACTGCGAAGCATATATGAACTCTAGATAGACATAGTATTAAGGAATACAATAAGAGGTTTATTGCTTAACCATTAAACTTTGTAGATAAGACATCGCCATAATCATTCGAATGCTATTGTGATTATGTATGGGTATGATGTGAGGATTTCATCATAGGGAACAATGTTTACATGTGTTCTAAGGAAGTAAGTTCATAAACTTGTTTGTGGACCCAAAAGGAAATTGCCAGGAGTTATTGGTTTTGTTATTCATTGCATATCTTGTGAACAACCAATATGTGTGATAGAGTATAACCACTCACAACTTGTTGTGTTCTTGGTAGAACTATTCACAAAGTCCATACTTTAGTATTGGTATAACTTTTATTAATAAAACCAATCTTAAGTAATCACCCGTGGTATGATCGGATTATGTCTGCCTTGGGGAAAGCGAACCGATCCTAGTAAGGGAAATGGAACCGATCCTTGTAAGGGGTGCAGTACATCAAGGGGAACCTATCCTTGTATGGGGTGCAACAAGGTTTATAGCAGAAAGGGGAACCGATCCTATGGACATGTGCAACACATATAAGTTAGATACCATATATATGTGGGGAACCGATCCTAGTACCTAGTCAACAGAATCTTTGGGAAGCTAGCTATGCGTAGTACTCACATGGAGGTAGAACCGAAACTTGTTTTGGTAGAACCGTTAAACCCATGATTGTGATTGAATGTTGGTTTGATCAATCGCATAGTTCTTAAAAGTCAGATGAACCAATTCCAAACGTGGTTAGAAGTGTGGCAAATCGGTTTCAAGGTTGTAAGTGTGAAAGAGAACTTACAAACTAAAGATGTCGACAATCTTTGAACACGTGGTGTGAATGTTTATTTCTATAATTGTTCAAAGATATTCCTTAACGGATAAGGGAAGAGAATCCCAGGATCGAAACATAAGTAAGTAAAGAATCTTTTAATTGAGGTTATTAATTTCATTTTGTAGGGAAATTACAGAATTAGTAATGTGCATTTACTAATTAGATTTTTCGAGAGATTTCGATTGTTATTTTTAGACAGAGCATTTCCAGGAATTATGGAAATCGAATTTGTGCTTTAATGAATATCTTGAGAATATTTTCGGTTTTGGAAATTCCTTGGTGTCCAAACTTCCTTGTCTATAAATACACGAAGTTTGCCTTTCTAGCAAACTAATCCTTCGTAACAACAGACTTCCTCTTTTGCCTTTGTTATTAGTGTAGCCGCCTATCGGAGAGGAGAGTAATCTAATTAGGTGAAATCTCTTACGGACGCTCAGTTTAAAGCTTCTTTGGGATTGAGAAGCTCTAGCGCGACCCGTTAATGGGAAAATAGATAATTGAGGTTTATCTTTGTTTTCGATTGATTTGATTGACTAACGGCGGTTGAAATCTGATTGCACCTAGTTTGTTTATTCTTGAGAATCTTCTCTTCTGATATAATATTCACTCAAACTATTTCAGAGTTTCGACAGGGATCTTTAGACTGTTGTTATTTCTAAAGACGATCTTGTGATAATCCATTGTTCACGGACTTCATTCTGTGCGTGATTGATCACAAGAGATTCAAGTGATTGTTCGCAGGTTTTTATTGAAGATTTAAGAAGATTTGAAGACAAAGAAGATATTGAAGATCTGACTTGGGTTTTATAATCTTTGGTGTGCACAATACTTGTTTGGGTAAAATAGGATCCAATTAATAATCGGTTTATCCTTATGGTAGATTGGATTGATTAATTGAGTAGATCTGCATCAACACGGTTCTTCGGATTAAAAGTGTTGTTGGCTTAATCTTAAACGATTACCTTTGGGTGATTGAACATAGGATATATCTAGACCCGACGAAGGAGTTTATGTTGAGATAAACAGAAGAGCCTTTTTCCGACTCATATCACTTGGTTGAATAGAGTTTATACCAAACATATTTCTTGTTCCTTTACTGTTTGGAATACAAACCAAAGGGATTGTTCCAAGTACGTGACTTATTCATAAGTTGGAGGCATGTGAATACAGACAGAACTAGGGTTAGTTACTTGGTCTCAACTATACGAAGTTAAGTGTAATTTTGTGTAGCGGCTTAATCCTGAGAGTATTCAATTTTGGACTAGGTCCCGGGGTTTTTCGGCATTTGCGTTTTCCTCGTTAACGAAATCTTGTTGTGTCATTTAATTTTGTATTCCGCATTATAATCGTTTTTGTTATAATTAAAGTAAATTACACAAACGTTTATTCTTATTTACTTGAGAAGCAATCCTATTGTGTTTGTTTAAGTCCGAATCTTTGTATCAAGTAAACATACTTCGTTGTTGCATTGTCTCGATATCGTATCCATAGACGATAACACGAAGTGTGAATCAATTAGTTGTATTGTCTTGACTCCGTCCATAGACAATCACTTTCGGAGAAAGGACTTATATGTAGGAAAAGTTTTAGCTTGAGGTATATTTGGGTAACCTCGCCTTTTCAATTGGTATCAGAGCAGGCAAACACGAAAAGATCTAACAATCTGTGTTTGGTGCGATCCAACCTATAAGAATGAATCCAAAGGATGATTCAGTTAATATAAGTCAAGATAATGAGAACAAGATCTCAAGGAAAACCAATGGAAATTGGTCTCGAAAGTCTTTTCGAAAATCAAAGAAAAAGTTTATGACTAATAATTTGATTACGAATCAGATTCCTGATCAAAAAGGGGTTGAGTTCGAAACTCAAGAAACAAGGTTTGGACTCGTCTCCAATTCATTATGGGAAATCTTCTGAAAAGGGATTCGATTCACTCGTTAGCCCGAGTTCTGAATTTGCTAAAATGATGGAAAGCTTTTTCAAACATATTGAAAAAATTTCAGAAAGGGGTAAATCCATTGACAGTCTAAATGATGTTCTAGAACTTATTGTTCAATTGAATGCAAGAATATGTGAAGGACAGAGAGAAACACTTAGTCTTCAAAATAATCTGATAGATTATGAGGAACAAAAATTGGCTTTATGCAATGAAGTTCATCAACAGACTATAGAGTGTGAAAATCTTACTCATTCGCTGGAACACTCACAAATAAGGAATAAGGCCCTTTTTGAGAATCTTCTTACAGTTACATGCCAAGAGGTATGTATGAAAAAATGTTTAGAAAAACATGAAAACCTTAAGAGGACATATAAAACGTCTTGAACAAGAGAAGTTAGAAAACTGTCGGCTGGCATATCTAGAAGAAACGGGTTCAAGTTCAAGGAACATACCATCCTGGGCGCAATGTAACTAAGGATATTGTATTCCACAATTCCCTTAACGAAAAGGATGGGTTCAGAACCCACGAAAAAGAACATGATTATGTTCAAAAGGAACAAAAATCTCCTCCTGGAGTGTATGATGAGGATTATCCTCATCCCAGTGCTTAACCGCATTGGAGTGTGCATCCTTACCTTGCCCAATCCTCGGATGTAAGGAAACACACATACCTGGGGAGCTGATATCCAACTAATATCTCTTATAAAACATAGAGAGATTATATAATATACCTTAAAGACATGAATCATCTCTTTAGTAGAAAGGTTGTCTTACAACAACTTGTGTAAAAAGGATAAGCTAGTATCTATTGATACCGATTTTTTTTTTTTGGGAGATAATCTCTTTGAAAAATATTGTGTTGTTGTAACACATTAGATGCGAAAATCTTTTTCGAATCTTGTCAAAATTATTTATTTAAGGCTGATATCTAAGTTAGGAATGTGTTAAAGGTATTCCTTGTATTAGTACTCAAAGTGTCATAGAACTTATACAAAAGAACGAACTCTCAAACCAGATCTCAAGCACAACTTCTGAAAGCCTTGACTGGAATGACTTTTAAGGAAAATTTACATCTTGATAATACCTTCAAGAAATCTGGTTGTGAAAACATCGATAATGAAAAGGATGATGTGACTCATCTCCTTGTCCAAAAAAGTTTGGATGCTAAGGTTGATATTATCAATCTTCGACAAGTCCTCCTCAGTACCATCGAAACTCATTACAGACATGCAGCATTACTAAGAACCGTTATCCGTAACCAAAGGAAACTGATTAGGGAGTATGCAAGAAATATTAATCGGAAGGTTAATGCTTTAGCCTGTGAACATAACCAAGGTACTGTGTGTAGAATCCGAGATATCAGTCGAGATGCTATCGATGAAGATCCTAAAAAATTTGAGGAAATTGAGCATGACCTTTGAAAAACTCCCGTCAGAAGGTCACTAGAGATTAAGTTATTTTGATGTATTACTTAATCTAGTATAATAGACATCAATTTTTGATTTCTTTCATTGATTGTATTGGTCTATTATGAATAAAATTATTTGATTAGTAATTTTTCTTATGATAGTTTTTGGTTTACATAGCTTGTGCTTAATTGCTTTTATCTTATTGATATGTATGTTTATGAGATGTTTGTTTACGATTTCACTACCTTAATATTCGATCTCATATATTGTGAACCCTCATGGTTTGGGTGACTTTTTGATTTAGCTAGCCCTAGTAGGTAGGTTTTATCAAAGGATTATGAGGGGTTCTAATAGAAACAGTATGTGAAAAAGTCACAATATATTGAATCGGTTTTGGTTTAGCATAAAAGCATATGTATTTCGACGTTTTCAACTTTTGCTTGCAATAGTTAAAACCGGTTTTCAACCTTTCTCTGGTAAAGGTTGAGGTATGTTGTTATTCTTTTGTTATGCATAAGGATGACAACGTGGTGATATTTCAATATAAATTCTCCCTGGACGAAGATGCTATCATATTGGAGAAGTGGATGCGAAATTTGAGGTAACAATCTTGTTAGTTAATTGTTTTCCTGTTTAAGAAAAGCCTGAGTTTATATTATACATATTTGTTGCTTTTGCTTAACAAAATTTAGGTTCAATTGATATTTATTCCATGATGTGTGTGTGGATGTGTGTTTCAATTGGTTCCTGTTAAGAAAAACTATTGTTATCTTGCTTTATTGTGTTCTATCAATCGTTTAGGCTTATAAAATTTCGGTACAATTGATGTGTGTGTGATTCAATTGGTTCCGGTTAAGAAAAACTATTTTTATCTTGCTTTTGCATGGTATCAATTTTTTAGGCTTACAAAATTATGGTGCAATTGCGGTGCTTTTAATGTCTGTGTTGTTTCAATTGCTTCCGGTTGAGGTGAATAATTATGCAAGTTGACTTATTTTGGTTTGTATGAATTATTTATGGCTTAACAAAATAATATGTGTACGAGATGAGTTGTTTAGTCCAATTCGATTCCGGATAAGAAACTAAGTTAATTCTGATCTTAATTTGTCTTATCAAAGTGAAGTTTCGGTTATTCAAGTCTAATTGAATGCCTAAACAAGGAAATGCTAGTTAACTAACCTAGTATTTGGTTTGTTTAAAATTGAAAGGTCTAAGTTTATGGATAATTAGTACCTGATGAGAAAAATGGAGTTTATCTTTATTTTGGTCTTATCGAATTAAGCGGTTGTTTTTGAACAATCGGTTTAGCAAAGGGACTAATGTGATTAGTTGTTTTTTGGTTTGCTAAACTAAATGGAAAAATTGTTGCGGGCAATTGTTTCCCTGGTAACATATCAAAATAAGACTACTTTTAGTTTCGGTTTTGATATTGGTTATCAGAACGTGATGTGTGGAACCCTCATGCATAACACTACATGTTTGCAAGTCTATTCTGAGATTTGTAAGATTCTTTTCGTGTTGTCCTTTATTTTTTCGTTTCTTCGTCATTTTTGTGTCAAAAAGGGGGAGAAATATATGGAGTAAACAAGTGATACCGGCATTGATTTTATGTTAATTGGTATCACTAAGGAAAAGAACATTGATACTTGAATGTTTTATCTAACGAAAGAGTGAAAGCACAGACTAAGGGGGGGGGGGGGGGGGGGGTAACATGTCATATAGATTGGTATAACAAAGACGTGCGGATTGAATATATACTTATATTCCTTAGGGGGAGTATTAGCTTTGTTATTATAATGTCAACAGCGGAATGTAAGCAGTTTTACTGTGTTGTTGAATCGGGAATCAAGCGGAGTGTAATGAATTCTTGTAGTTTGTTTATCCATATGATGTAAGAGTTTTGTCACTATAACTGAAAAAATGGGAGATTGTTAGAGCATTGCTTGGTTGAACCCACCAAGCGTTGGTATGTCAAGTTTGGTTGTCATATTTTAGTGAATCAAAACTCATGTTAAGAGTCGCTTGATTATGTACTAGAGTTAAACTTCGTATAGGTTAGCTTGAAAGTATTAGGATATGAGACATTACAAGTATTGCGAAGTATTGAAGATGTAAAGAAGCAAGGAGCTACAACGATAACAATCATCCTTCCACTTGAGGTTAGTGATATTTGACTTGAACTGTTTCATTCCCTAACATATCTTTCAAGTCGTGCATATTGAAAACATAACTGCGAAGCATATATGAACTCTAGATAGACATAGTATTAAGGAATACAATACGAGGTTTATTGCTTAACCATTAAACTTTGTAGATAAGACATCGCCATAATCATTTGAATGCTATTGTGATTATGTATGTGTATGAGTTGAGGATTTCATCCTAGGGAACAATGTTTACATATGTTCCAAGTAAGTAAGTTCATAAAATTGTTTGTGGACCGAAAAGGAAGTTTCCAGGAGTTATTGGTTTTGTTATTCATTGCATATCTTATGAACAACCAATATGTGTGATAGAGTATAACCGCTCACAACTTGTTGTGTTTTTGGTAGAACTATTCACAAAGTCCTGACTTTTGTATCGATATAACTTTTGTTAGTAAAACCAATCTTAAGTAATCACCTGTGGTATGATCGGATTATGTTTGCCTTGGGGAAAGAGAACCGATCCCTGTAAGGGAAAGGGAGCTGATCCTAGTAAGGGAAATGGAACCGATCCTTGTAAGGGGTGCAGTACATCAAGGGGAACCTATCCTTGTATGGGGTGCAACAAGGTTTATAGCAGAAAGGGGAACCGATCCTATGGACATGTGCAACACATATAAGTTAGATACCATATATATGTGGGGAACCGATCCTAGTACCTAGTCAACAGAATCTTTGGGAAGCTAGTGTGACTATGCGTAGTACTCACATGGAGGTAGAACCGAAACTTGTTTTGGTAGAACCGTTAAACCCATGATTGTGATTGAATGTTGGTTTGATCAATCGCATAGTTCTTAAAAGTCAGATGAACCAATTCCAAACTTGGTTAGAAGTGTGGCAAATCGGTTTCAAGGTTGTAAGTGTGATAGAGAACTTACAAAGTAAATATGTCGACAAACTTTGAACATGTGCTGTGAATGTTTATTTCTATAATTGTTCAAAGATATTCCTTAACGGCTAAGGGAAGAGAATCCCAGGATCGAAACATAAGTAAGTTAAGAATCTTTTAATTAAGGTTATTAATTTCATTTTGTAGGGAAATTACAGAATTAGTAATATGCATTTACTAATTAGATTTTTCGAGAGATTTCGATTGTTATTTTTGGACAGAGCATTTACAGGAATTATGGAAACCGAATTTGTGATTTAATGAATATCTTGAGAATATTTTCGGTTTTGGAAATTCCTTGGTGTCCAAACTTCCTTGTCTATAAATACACGAAGTTTGCCTTTCTAGCAAACTAATCCTTCGTAACAACAGACTTTCTCTTTTGTCTTTGTTACTGGTGTAGCCGCCTATTGGAGAGGAGAGTAATCTAATTAAGTGAAATCTCTTACGGCCGCTCAGTTTAAAGTCTTCTTTGGGATTGAGAAGCTCTAGCACGACCCGTTGGTGGGAAAATAGATAATTGTAGTTTATGTTTGTTTTCGATTGATTTGATTGACAAACGGTGGTTGAAATCTGATTGCATCTAGTTTGTTTATTCTTAAGAATCTTCTCTTTTGATATAAGATTCATTCAAAATAGTTCAGAGTTTCGACATGGATCTTTAGACTGTTGTTAGTTCTAAAGACGATCTTGTGATAATCCATTGTTAACAGACTCCGTTCTATACGTGATTGATTACAAGAGAATCAAGTGATTGTGTGCAGGTTTTTATTGAAGATTTAAGAAATTTGAAGACAAAGAAGATATTGAAGATCTGACTTGGGTTTTATAATCTTTGGTGTGCACAATACTTGTTTGGGTAAAAGAGGATCTAATTAATAATCGATTTATCCTTGTGGTAGATTGGATTGATTAATTGAGTATATCGGCATCAACACTGTTCTTCGGATTAAAGGTGTTGTTGGCTTAATCTTAAACGGTTACCTTTGGGTGATTGAACATAAGATAGATCTAGACCCGACGAAGGAGTTTATGTTGAGATAAACGGAAGAGCCTTTGTCGACTCATATCACTTGGTTGAATAGAGTTGATACCAAACATATTTCTTGTTCCTTTACTGTTTGGAATACGAACCAAAGGGATTGTTCCAAGTACGTGACTTATTCATAAGTTGGAGGCGTGGGAATATAAACGAAACTAGGTGAACTATAGGGTTAGTTACCTGGTCTCAACTATACGAAGTTAAGTGTAATTTTGTGTAGCGGCTTAATCCTGAGAGTATTCAATTATGGACTAGGTCCCGGGTTTTTTCTGCATTTGCGGTTTCCTCGTTAACAAAATCTTGCTGTGTCATTTACTTATATATTCCGCATTATAATTGTTTTTATTATAATTAAAGTAAATTACACAAACGTTAATTTCTATTTACTTGATAAGCAATCCTATTGTGTTTGGTTATGTCCGAACCTTTGTATCAAGTAAACATACTTCGTTGTCGTATTGTCTCGATCTCGTATCCATAGACGATCACACGAAGTGTGAACCGATTAGTTGTATTGTCTCGACTCAGTAAATAAACAATCACTTTCAGAGAAAGGACTTATAGGTAGGAAAAGTTTTAGCTTGAGGTATATTTGGGTACCCTCGCCTTTTCACCTACTAAAAACAATTTAGCCATGAATTGGAAAGCTTTTTGGAAACACAAGTTACCTCTTAGAGTTCACACTTTTATCTGGAAATTTTTACATCAATGCCTGCCAACTAAATGCAGGTTTTCCAGATTTACTAGGCATCAGGATAATCAATGTCCTTTCTGTACAAATGCTCCAGAAACTCCTCATCACCTGTTCTATGAATGCTCTGCAGCCAGCTTCATTCGGAACAATATGCATATTAGTCTTACTTTTATTTTGCAGAATCAGAGCATATACCAATGGGTTTCTGGTTTCTTTCAGATACCAAGTAATCCCGTGCAAAGAGACTTATCTCTTTATGATGTGGTTTGTTTTACTTTGTGGATGATTTGGAAAGCTAGGTGTGCTAAAGTTTTTGAGAATAAAAATGTTAACATTATAGAGCTCTCTAATAATGTTAGATTGCAAGTGGAAGATTGGAAAAGGGTTAACCTTTTAAGACTATCGGATAATGGTTCTCCCATACGGATTGATAAGTTTTGGAAACCTCCAGTCCGTGGAGTAATCAAAATCAACTTTGATGCCTCTTTTATTGATAGACATAATCTTGCAGACTGGGGACTAACAACTAGAGATTTTGCAGGTAATAGAAATGGACTGCGGGGAGGGGCATGTGGTGCAATAGACCCTGAACAGGCAGAGGCTAATGCAGTACTGGAAGCAGTGAAGTGGGCAAAGCAACAAGGATGGGAAAGGATTGAACTTGAAGGTGGTTGTCAGAATGTGATTACAGCAATAAATGGAAAGCTTGATGTTGTGAAGTGGACTACTCAAAATGTAGTAAATGATACAATTTTTCTTCTTAAAAACATTTGAATTTTGAAAATGTAGCAAAGTTCATAGAGATGCAAACCATTTGGCTGATACCTTAGCCAAATTTGCAAGAACTAGCTCTTTTTATTTTAATTGGCTTAATAATTGTGCGGAATGGGTAAATGCCCTCATTCAAAAGGACAAGAATGATATATAATTCTTCCTTATCAATTTATCTATCTTTCCTATTAAAAAAAAAGAGTTGTCAACAACATTTGGACCTGGTCAACATATTTAGAATGAGGTGAGGCGTGATGGTTGGTCATTGATGGGAAAAGGTCGATCAGGATCATCTCCATCTCAAAATGGTCATAGACGTAAACTCAAGCGTAAGAGCAAAGCAATATTTGGAAAAAAGCAAAAGCTGTGTGCGAAAGTAAGACTTTTGCAAGTATCAGAGATGCACGGAAAACTTGGAATGTCCCTGCACACAACCACGCGATTTATTTTGACAAAGATAAAATTTAGGCTGTAAACTGACGAGTTTATGGCCTGGAAAACAAATTACATGTTAGGGAAGATTAATAGAAAACACACACAACAAAAAAACACAAGTACATGTCCTATCTGCAAATTCAGAGGACAAGAATTTGCTTAAGAGCATAGTGCCCTTACTCATCCATTGCATAGTCGAAATGGAAATGTTCCTTGATGAGTTATCTGCCATAACTTATCCATTGTTCATACTTCATAGTCAGAAATTGAAACGTGATCAAATAAGCAGTTTTATTGAGGGGGACAAAAGAACCTTATATTCATTCCATGCGTGTGTTTGAATCCAAAATACAGAACACCACGTTTCGGTTTACATATCAGTGTTTTACAAAATTTCCCCAATACAACCACAACATATCCTTTTCTCATTTCCTGTTTTTTATGTGGCGTGTATATCGCATTGGTAGCTCATCAAGGAGCTACTCGTCAGCGACCTTGTATAAATTTCTGTACAGATTAAAACCACCCTCACTAATGCTGAAGGTAGTCCAAATCCAAAGAATTTTTTACTAAGAACTGATCTACTACCCATCTCTCACTGGCAGATGTCTACTTTTGAGTTCATGAGTTGAAACCGAACCTGAGATCGAAATGCCCAATTCTATAACTGCTTGGTAATTATCTGGACGAACCCATATCTCTGATTTCTGTATCATCGTCATCGTCTTCATCACCATAGCTATCATGACCTCCGGAAGGTTTTTTCAATCTCTGGAATATTTGGTCTAGTGATTCAGATGAGGATACACGAGAAATCAGTTTTGTGTCCTGACCCTGACGCAGAGGAAGAAAGTTCTTGGCCTCCATATTCGCCTTGAAAGTTTGGAACCCGTTTTTCATCGACACCCACTTCGATGCTAATCCAGAAGGTGCAGTGTTATCAGTGCTATTCTCACTCTGGGAATTCCCTGTGCCAAGCAAAGAGACTTTAGCAGAAGTGAAGTTCTTCTCTGCCATTGTGTTAGATGATGCCTGTTTGATTTGCTGTTGTCTTATCGCAGCATACTTATTTTCCATGGCTTCTCTGCTCGACGCGTACTTACGAGATGCTTCTGTTGAAGAGTTTGATTGACTTGATGCTTTCAATTCAATAGCAACCTTATCCTAAACAACATTTATAAGTTCAGCCGTAAAATAGAAATTTTCCCATTTACTAGAAAACACAGCAAGACCTTGTAATAATAATAACTGGTGATAAATTAAGTAGTAAAGAAAGAGTTCAGAAGAAAGGAAAGTTTAAACACAATCAGCAAGTAAAATTTTGTTATCTCGTGTCAGAAAATATATCTTTGAAACAATGACAAGTAAAACCCCAACTTGTGATGAGGATTCAATTGCCTTAAGAGGAAAACTTAATACTGTTGTCCGGTACCATTAAAATAATAACAGTGAAGGGCAGTTTGAAAAATACCGTTTCGTTGCCAGTCTCAATATCCATACTCGTATTGTTGAAATTCCTTGCCAAAGGAAAAACATGTTCGCCAATCTTATGCCCTTGTTCAAGCCAAGATCTCTCTGGAAGTGTAACCAGAGATTTCAGTTAATGGAATTCTTATTTTAACAAATTAAAGTGGATATCTAAGATTTAAGTTTTTTAATAAATGAGTATCCTGATAGAGTATAGCAGAAAACCTAATTTGGAAGAACAACAACAACCAAGCCTTTAGTCCCAAACAAGTTGGGGTAGGCTAATTTGAAAGAACAAAAGGCCAAAATGATTATGTAACGCCGACTAGAAGAAAATGAAAACATAAAGTTCCTCACCTTTCTGTAAGATAATGAGTCCCGATGGATCAAACCCATCAGTATCATCAGCTTGACTTTGGAACCTGAACCTGATCCAGCTTCCAAGGAAGTCAACTACCCTGTCGAAAAAATTGCTAGCAACCAATATGGTATAGACAACCATAATAAGTGGGTATATTTTATTAAAGCCTAGCCCGAAGAAAGGAACAGCATCATCAATATTTCCCATTCTCTGTACATCGGACGGGATAAGCATAAAGCATAATTAGAAGAACGTAATTGTAGCTGAAGAAATAAGAAAGGATGGAAAAGGATGTTAGATTACAAACACATCAAAGGTTACCTTCTCAAAGACAGTTTTAGCATTTCCATCAAGACGGATGAGATTTAAAAAGTTGTATGAAATTGGAGGAGCATATCGTGCAACCATACTAGAAAAGATAGAAGAATAGGAACTTAATTACATTTTCAATAAAAGATTTTGTAACTGAAATTGTATGAAACAAAAGGCAACCAAAAACTTACGAGCATATCATGAGCAAGCTGACCGAACTAGTTTGCCTTGGTGTGAATGAATAAAACATCAGCATTCCAATCTTAAACAAGGAGTAATACGTGCACATGCACATATACATCAGAGGTATAAAAGCCGCTACCTGAAAAATAAGGGAGTTAGTTCATGTAAAGAGATCAGTAGATAAAAAACTTTTTATCGTAGGAGAAAAAAGGGTTCTGTTTGAGGACAGAACCAATCAACGGCTATATTTTTTTGTTATTCACTATCACAAGACGAAATAATTGTTTTCACCAGGCCAGAAAATGAAAATCCGAAAGTTTTTTGGGCTATACCTGCACAAGCATCTCTTCTTTTCCCATGGCATTAATGAGAAGAGAGAAAAGAGATAAATGAAGTCCACTAGGAAGTAGAGTCGCCTCTGCTAAAAGTATAGCAACTGACATGCAACCAAATAAGATAGCCAGGAATTTCTCAAGTTGCTTCCTTATTACGCAACGCCAGACCAGTTCTGCAAAAACCACCCACTATTTCATGATTAGAGCTAACAGGCGACAGCAACAAGGACTTTCATGCTGCCAAGGAACCCCGGTGAGATTTGGTTTGTGACCCAAATCTTTATTGAAACCAAAATGGATACCTAAATACGTTTTCGTTAGCTCATTTTAGTAAATGAAATTTCTGACACCATCCTCAAACCCTAAACAGGGAGGAAGTTGTTTCACTGTTGGTTGTTCTGAGAGTAACAATATCTGTTTTAGTAGTTATTCAGACTCAGAATGGTTTCAGACTTAATTGTCAAACCTAACGTGGTTTTAAGGTGTCACGTGGACTGAAAATGCACCTTGAACTTTGCTATGTATCCTAGTTTCCAAGGAAAATATTAATCTTAACAGGAGAAAAAGGACAAAAATGAAAAACAAAGTCTACCTAGCGTATCCAAAATGGAGCCTAGGGTGCCTTTACGAGCAGGTCTGAAGCTAGAAATATATTTCCTGCAAGAACAAAAGCACACATATTTTATATCAGTTTTTGGCTAAGAAAAGATAGCCGAGCAAGATTTATAAACCGAATTATAGGTAAGTACTCCGGATAATTCTAAAGTTGATGACAACTGCATGATAACACTGTTTAGGACAAGTGATATTTTACCATGCTAGTGGTGCTATAAATAGATGTTTACATCCATATATATTCTTGGGTAATATACTACTTACCCCGCCCAAGCATGAATATTTTTCTAAACGGACTAAACTATTGCCATTTTTTACCCAGAAAATATGAGGAATAATCAGGAACTGAAGAAATGACTTTCCATGTAAACTAAGGATAATGGGTGGATATCTAGGAAGTATTAAGCATAAACAAAGACTGAAGGAAGAACAGAACAGTAAACAGGTTAAAAGTAAACCATCCAGTTGAAACACGATGCTCATGGTTTTTTATGGTATCCTCCAGCTCAAGAGCCTCCATGACGTATGTCATATACTCACTGCAAAACAAGAGTAGTTAGCGAGATAATGAAGTAACTTTGATTTCTGATTTCATAAATGATGTGAGTGAAATGTGATCTATAATTTTCAAACACTCGAAAGGCTTATTAATCTACAGTTTAAGTATCCCATATGATGGCCCAGTCCACAAGCAAAAGTTTACTGTGTCCCCCTTAACAAGCTCAGTACTGTGTTGATCATTACTTCAAGTAAATCAAATCAGTTGACATACCTTTTGTACCGATAATACTCTTCTCTAGCTATTCTGAGTTGGCGCCTTAGTGTGGCCATTGATTTCTCATCAGTATCATAATCCATATCATTCTCTCCCAATTGGCCCCCTTGTGGTTTGAAGGATGGGTCTTCTCTTAACTGAAAAATATATAAATCTAACTTTAAAAATCGCCCGAGGACTGAGGAGACAATTGAATCTTGTTTATTGTGCAAAAGAACAAGTACCATCTCATTCAACATTTTATCGACAATGTTCATGTAGGGCCTTAGAGGATCGCGCTTGCTCATCTGATTTGATGTTGCTTGAGCGACCTGATGACAGACATAAATTTGAAGGAATACTTGAGTAAGATGCAATCCAGTTGCGTCATATTCTGTCTGGTATATTCAAACTCATTCGAAAGAACTTAGCTGCTGAGTCAATAATCGAGATAGGGAAGAAGTACACTCACGACAATAGCATTGGAAAATTGTTGATGAGCATCATCAAGTTTCACAGCCATCTTTGCAACCTTATGAGAAAGTACTTTTTGGCGAGTGATCCAATCTGCATTTCTCCAATAGCTTTTTGGAATTTCACTCAAACCAAAACCAAGAAGAAATGCACCTGTAACAAGTCCGAAGGTATTCGAGCAAGCCATAGCTAAACCAATCACATTGCCACTCCTAGTGATAAAAGAAAGAAAAACGATATAAGAAATAAGAGAAACTGTAACAGAATGCAGACTACACCGGAAAAAGATTCTACCAAGCTAAAAACCACATATTCATAGTCAAACAGAGACATCCCATCATATATATCAAACAAATGAGAGACAGATAGATGAAGTCCTACAAATTCAGCTAACTAATATAAGGTGCTGAATCCAAAGCTAGACATTAACCACAAGACGGCTTTCCTAGTACACATCATGTGTAAGTATCACATACAAAAATTTGTCAAACAAAGTGCTATTCATGCCTTCTAGACCTCTTTCGAATTAAATTGTTGTAAACTAAACAAGAAGTGATACCCACGTATTTATGAGGTTTCAAATGACACAACACATTGAAGTAAAGAAAGAAAAAGGAGAGTAAGATACCAAAATCTAAATAAGAAACAGACAGTTACTTAAAGGAAATTAAAAGCTTGGAGAAAGGAAGAACTAAACTAACCAATCTCGTCGCATAATAATTAGTAGAATGAGCCCAAAAAGGCCAACAAATCCCAAAATCAGATAGAAAACAAGATTTGCATGCGCACTAGTCTTCAATCGTTCTTTCACAGTGAAGTCCCCAGCATCTTCATAGCCCTGAATAATGGGTGCCACAGCCCTACATAGAGAAAGCACAATAAATATCATATGGATCTGATGTCAGTTGCATTACTGATGTGCAAGCCAATAAAAAATTTCAGAAACCACTATGGACCAGCTATATACAATCTTAATAGAGAAAGAAATCAGCAGAGAAACGATTCCTTTAACTATCTTATAGACTTTCAGCTTGTACTCAAATAAAACCCTGGACCCAATATATAAAACTGTTGTTCTTATTCTACGCGTGAAAAAGAAAATACACGTAAACCAGTTATTTCATTGTAAAGAAACCATCTGACGAAAAATTAGCTCAAACTTAGTGGTGGAGTAGAGTGTATAGTCTAAGTCTAGATGCGGCAATTCAGACAACATGCATTTCCCTTATATGACATTTTTCTTGATGCAAATGCTTCATTCATGATTCTCTACATCAGTATGTGTTCTATCAAGATATTCCCAAGTACCAAAGATCTATGAATAATTGAGCCCTTCAAAATATGAATAATCGATCTTCCATAACTAACTCTAAGGCAGAATGTTGGTAAATGTTGCAGACCATAGTAGACAAGAATTTCAGAAGAAATGGGGAACAACAATTTCCTAGCTAAACCAAACAAGCTGGAGTAAAAACTCATTAATTATGATGCTATGGAAGGAGATAGTGTTATATATTTCCTAACTTACCAAGTAAGTAAAAAGGTACTCCAATATGACCAACTCCAAAAGAATGCAATACCGCGATTCTCCTGTCCAATCGTAGTCTGCATGACAAAACAAGAAAACCCCTTTTTAATTTGGTGATCCAAAATGTAACCAAAATCAGTGAAATTCAGCTCCATGGAGCACCTAAGTAATTCACTAATTAACAAACACCAGTACACCCCCATTAAAGAAAAGAAAGGAAACCCCAATTTACTAATCAAATTGAAAGCGATCCAATCAAACATGCAATTAAGAATGTTATAGCAAATACATTTGATCAACAACAAATAAAAACAAAATATGAATTTGTAAAAGAAAGAAGAGAAAAATAAAAGGGGTTGTTGTTACCGTCCAGATATCAGCAGGGACAAGGATGATAATAGAAATAGAACAAAACCAGGTGTAACCGACAGTAAAGAGAACATAATGAGGAACATCTGGTCCAGCAAAATACCTCAATGTAAATAATACCATACCCAGTGTTAGAGGAAGAGAGATCAGATAAAATACCCACATCTCTCTTTCTCTCTATTTACAAATCTCTCTACACAGTTTCTGGTTTTTGTTTTCTGGGGCACAAATTTTGATTTGGGGGAAGAAGAAGACACTTAATCGTGAAGGAAGGTCAGGAGAAAGAGAAAGAGAAACTGTTGAAACAAAAATTACGTTTCAGATCCAGGAGACTTTTAGGTGACTAGTCAGATGTCCAATTGCTTAAGTCTGATTCACGTAAGAACTTGGCTGAGTCAACTACAGATGGGTCTTAGAAAATGCACAGATTCGGAGTTGACTCGGTCATCGACTTAGATTTTGTTATTTTTTTTCAAGGTTGGTGGACGAGTACTTGTGTGCGCTAATGGTTAACACGAAGAAGTCCATTCAGGATGGAGGTTGGACCTAGTCGTCACTGGACTTGTGACATGAACCGCATAAGCAGTAGTTAAATAGTTTGCGGATATCATTTTAGTATAAAATATTGGGCGATGATATTGGATTAAGCAATGTATGGAGGCCAAAGCTGTTGCCTTTCTTGATGGCGGGTCTTTTTTCAACTCCATTTTTAGATGCACGACAAGTAAAAAGTAAGGTAGGTGGATTCGGAGTTCAATTTCTTCTACAAAATAAAAACATAAGATAGGTGAGAGCACGAACTAGATATCAACCGCTTGAGTTTGAAACCTTTGGGGCACCAAATCTTTTGCGTGACTATCAAAAACAAAAATAAAATAATGTTTTTCTTTATCATGTGATTAACCTGTGTGGCTGTGCCGTCAAGATAAAACTTTAATTGAATAGCCAATATCATCCAAAGGTGTTAGCTCCAGTGTTGATTTGCTAGTAGGAAAGTTGGTCGGCCTAAATATATATATCTCCAAAAGCTTCATAGTTAGCGAGACACTAAGATCAAGCAGCCAAAAGGTGCAAGTTGCCATAGTTTAGTGATGCATATCACAACATCAACAACGAGTCAACGACAAGAGTAGGCCATGGCTCGACTCAAGCGCCATATCTGGCATCTTTGCTCATTCCATTTGAGTGCCAGCCTAAATACCGGTAGAAAAAGATTCGAAACACAAAGACTATGAATTTTTTTATTAGTTCCAAGAATACATCCACAACAATATAAATATCCATGGAACAAACACATTATCCATTTAATTGTTTCCATTAAGCTAGGTGAAACATTAAGGTCCTCGGCGCCATGGATTTACAGTGGTGGCAGGGAAAGATGTCTTCCTCCATACGAGCATCTACAAAACTTGTGGAAATGGTGCTTCTTGTTTTGTACTGGTTTATCAAGATCATGATCAAGGCTTCCTTTAAATATTTTATTAACCCTCCTCTATCCTTGCTGAAGAGAAAATGGAGACGTTTGCAGTTGCGCATTTTAAGAGCAGAAATGGAAGGTATGGACTTAAAAGTAGTAATACCTGACGTCAATGATATAGCTAGTCTTTATGAATCATAATTCATCTTGAATACTTACAGAAATCATGTTGATTGTCGAGCTATGGATAAATGATGGTACCATCCGTGTTGTAGCCTTAATTGTTGAAAGTTCTCAAAAAAGTTGTATATATTGAAAAGAATGTAATTCCAGTTCTATCTTTATACCTTTAGATTGATTTTTTTACTTCTAAGATTGATATGCTCGAGAGCGCTTGTTGGGTTACAATCCTCTTAATTACAATTAACCGTGTTTTTGGCGTTTAAGCATTACTCTCACCAATCGATAGTACCTTTGCAGTTTGAGCTCGGGTAGTAGTCTAGAGACGCTCGGGTAGTAGTCTAGAGACTCGGACTACTGATAGTACCTTTGCATGAACTCGGACTACTGATAGTACCTTTGCATGAGTCTCTTGTACAAATTAAGGCCGCTTCCTATTAGCGACAACGAATATATTTGTTTGACATGCCAGCTGGACTGGCAAACTAGCCGCACCATCATGGGAAAAGTTGATGGAGATAGACTTTCTATCGAACGGTAAAGTGCTTAACGCCAACGGTAGAGTCTATAACACTGGCTTCATAGTGCAAGTCGCTCGATAAAGACTATAAAGGACCTTTGTTTGTCGCCTATATATACTTCAGTTTCAAGATTTTTAGTTATTCCTTCTGGACCACTCTTTCCATACAAAAAATTATCCCAAAAGATTTCAAATGGCAGAATTTCGCAACACAACTTGATTTTTTAGTAGTATTCCTTGAAGCTGTTATTAACAAGATATGCAATACTTATTAAAAAAAAATAAGTAAAATGAAAAGAAGTATTTGAATTTTGGACATTAACCAAGTTAAACCGGCAGATAAAAAGCAAAGAAGAGTTCAAGGTAAGGAAAATCGAAGCAAAGACAAAGAAAGTTTGAAAGTTTTTTTTTAATTGATTCGATAGAGAAGTTGGTGCTAGCGAGTTTCGAACTCATGTAAATGGCATCATCTCCCAATAACTTAACCACTGTATTAAATTGACATCGACGAAAATTTTAAAGTCAACCGTACTAGTCGCAAGAATAAAGAAAAATCTCCTAAAGAACCAATCGAATGGAAGTTTCTTCGAATGAATAAAACCAGAAGGTCAAAGATTGTCAGCGATTTTATTGAAGTCTTTATTTAAATTTTCATTGTCCAAGTTTATCTGGTAAAATGACACTGTATTATTAACTAATTTGAAATTTACATCTTATGGAATGGCGCAATCATTGCTAATTCGAAAGTTTTGGTTAAAAACAAGAAGTACTGTTGGAAATTAGACTTATATTTTTAATTTATCGGTACTTCATTAAAAATTGCATTTAATTAGAATCTATAATTAATTAAGAAATTAAGAAAAATAAAACTTACATCTCGACTAAAGTTGGGAACTAAGAAATCAAAAGTTTACTTAAAACAACAATAATGGAATATATTTGGACAACACTTTTAAAATCTTGTAACATCGGAAATCTTTTTCATTCGAGCCAATTCGCTCGATACCTTCGTTCATATGATTTATGAAAACTTCAATAAAAATAGTGCACGGGGGGACGGTATCAAAATTCATGTAACGCAAAACATGTTCCAGCGTGCCTTATAAGGTTTTGATATATAATAGTTATAATATTGATTGTATTGTCTTAACTCGGATAAAGAGAAGCCTGACATTTATATACTATGCGCACGAAACTTAACGAAAACCTAACAACATTAAACACAAGACAACTAACAGTAACGGAAAACAAAACAAAAGTAATTAGCCTCACAACACTTTGTTGACACTGCAAGCAACAAAGAGTTATATTCTTCAATATAACCCCTCAAGATGATTTCAGTGTAGTAGAATAAATCTGACTGTCACGCGGGCTAGAAAAAAGAGGAAGATTCAAACTGAAAACGCGGTGGTCTAACAACCACACCCAATATTTCGTTTAGGCAATCTGTATGGACAAAATCCAATATAATTCCAAGAGAATCAACTAGACAGTCAGACTCAATCAATGGAAATATGTCTAAGAGTTGCATCTTTGTTTCTCAATGTAATCAGCAAATCAAACAGATATAATCTGTGGGCCTGATTATTATGAGAAACAACTTGAACGGTACCAAAGACCAATGTTCAAGTGTTAATCAATTTGTATCAACAACCAAAGATTGGATTATCTAATTGATTGAACTGCGCACAACTCGTGATATTTCACTTATATAAACAAATATAATATGGAAAACAAATAACACAGACACCAGAAATTTTGTTAATGAGGAAACCGTAAATGCAGAAAACCCCGGGACCTAGTCCAGATTTGAACACCACACTTATTAAGCCGCTACAGATACTAGCCTACTGCAAGTTAACTTCAGACTGGAATGTAATTGATCCCTAACCAATATCATACTGATCAAGGTACAGTCGCGTTCCCTACGCCTCTGAATCATAGCAGGACTCTACGCACTTGATCCCCTTAGATAATCTCACCCATAACTAAGAGTTGCTACGACCCAAAGTAGAAGACTTGATAGACACATTTTTGTGTCTGATATAATCTCAATTGTATATATTGTTAGTGCTCGATTTTGTATTTATTTTGGCTTTTTATGTCTTTGTAGGTGTTTTTGGAAAAATAAGATTTTGCGGCGAAATTGGCTCGAAAAGTGTTTTTTGCGTTCATGGGAGGACATTTGCTATTCGGACCCTCACTTTGGATAAGGGTAACCTAATTACTAAGGGGCATTCCATTTCCAGGCAGCTGCTAATCGCACCCCTACTCTGGATAGGGGGCGACCATCTTCTACATTTGAATTATAAATTTTGGCGGGAAATATCTTGACAGTTTCTGGCAGATTTAGGGTTCTTGATTTGAAGGAGTTTTAGGTCGATTAAACCTCTGATTTTCAAAGGATAGACTCCTTATGGGTCTAGGAATCTGATATGGGTGTTGAAATCGATTAGACTGGGCTCAATCGACGAATTTTTATCACAACAGAAAATATGGAAAGTCACGTGTGTGACCTGTTTTAGGGAATTTTAGAGAGATTAAAGTGCTGTAAACCTTCCCAAAAATTTGTATCTATCTAAGGAAGAGTTTAGAATAAAAAGTAAAGCTCAGAAACGCGTAGAAATTCTAAAACAAGAAATTGCCGCAACTTTGCCGTGAAGAGAAGGAAAGAGATTTTGGAAGGTTTGGGAGAGATTTAATCGGTATTTTCTATATAAATAGATTATTTGGGTCATATAGAAGGGGGGTCGAGAGTTTGGGGACCTGAGGAGAGCCAGAGAAGAAGAAATCAGAGTTTTATCAAACTCTGTTTCTGCTGCTGTTGCTGCTGAAGAGGAAGAACACGAAGAACATTGATGCACGGAAAACAGTCGCAGAACAATGTCGTTGTTCAACAGCAGAAGAGCAGTAACGTTTATGTACAACAGTTAATCATTATTCCTCTTTTTACCAGAGATCTGTAACACTTTTACGCCGTTGCAAATCAACTGCTTTACACCTTTCACTCTTTTAATCAAATTTTGAGCAACAAACATGTATTTTGAGCAAGTGATTAATATGAGGAGCTAAATCCCATTGCTGAGGCGATAGAGGAAGCTATTTTTCCAACAAAAAGTGGTATATTCTTATTTATTTATTTATCGCAATTATTTTTATGATTGTTTTGCCTTGAGTGAAAATTGTTTGAATGATTCTTGTTAAGCAATTGTTATTTATTTTGATAGAGAATGCTTGGACCTAGGTTTATGATGTTCTATGCTTCGGATTTACACTTGTTATTTTGAGAATCTACTTGTTGCAATAGTTTAGAATCAAATTGAACGAAAAAAATTGCATGAATATAAATATTGGATTAAATCACTTTGAATTTGGAAAATAGTGGAATCTTAGCCTTAGTGTTCTTTTAATATTGATATCAACTTTGATTGAGTTTGCTATAATTTTTAGTGAGTTTCTATTTTAATATTAGAATTTAAGTCTAATTAATATCCTTCACAAGTCTGGGAATCGAACCACTTTTACCACTATCTACAAATCACATCAATTTTTGGCGCCGCCGACACGGACTTGTTTTTAGGGTTTTAAATTTTATTTATTTATTTATTTATTGTCCCTTTTTATGTTTTTGGGTATTTATCTTGTGTCTACAGGTTCTGGATCATAAAGAAAATTGAGCCAAAGAGTTTGGTGATTTCATAAAGACTTGGAGCTAAAGATTAAAGCAAAAAGAACAGAAAAGAAGACAATTTTATTTTAGACAATTTTAGTTTAGGGTTTGTTTATTTTCTTTTAGAAAAAAAAACTGTATTAGGGTTTATTATTTTTGTAATTTTTCTTTACTTTTTTTTTTTTTTGACTTTTGGACATTATTATTTTTTATTACCCTACGGAAGGGTACTTTAAATATAAACTGTTTGCAGAGAAGGAGGACAATTACGATATTTTCTATGCACCTTGGGTTCGTACATTAGACGTCGGAGTCAGTGGCCCGAGTCGACTACAACCGATTCATCCCCCGTCTGGAACGGGAGGTAAGATTCTAAACACTCGCGAATCCCCTGTCAGCGAGTTACTGGACTCCTTCGTATGCATATATGTTGAGGACTGAATACGGACATTTATTTTTCTATTAAAGGGCAAGGCCTGGCCATACAAGATAAGGGTTCGGATTTCATCACCATTCTCTTCTTGCCCGCTTTAGGAGCACGTAACCTACGCGAACCTAAGCCTAAAATTTTGACTAGAACGAGACCGATAGGGTAACGAGCTTAACAGGAAAGTCATTCGAAAATATTGGTTACTCTTTTAAGCATACTTCAAATTTCTTGACGGTTTCTGTAAGTTGAATGCGTGACTGCGCCGCCTTGTAATACCGGTGAAGCCTTGGGTATCAAAGCTCCACCGAGCTTCCCTCGCCTCTATTCAACTTACGTTAACTCGGATTGATTCCAGAGGGGTTTGCTTAAATTGTAACGAATTCCCATTCGAAGGATTAGAAGCTGGTCTAGAAACAATCTAAGTGGAGCCATCATGCTTTTTGTTTGCTAGAAATCAATAGGTTTGATTTGGTTGAGTCGACCTTGATCTGTGTTTGCTTACCCTTCCAATTTAGAAAATTCTATTGTATGCCTGAACGTAAAAGAGACGCACTAGGTAGATTTGTTAAAGAGAAACCTAGTAGTTCGAAGCGTCTCGATTACCTTAATCTAGAAATTCTGACTTTTGAAGAGTCTGTTTTTGAACGTCCTTTGACTGAGGGGAGAATCCATGTTGCTCCGATAGCGCCAGAAATGACAACTTTGAAAGCTTTGTTGAATCCAACTAGGACTACTCGTCCTTCGTGTATTAAGTTAGATGAAACGGAGGCACCCTATGAACTGAAACCTGGGACTTTACAGATGTTCCCAATCTTTTTAGGGAAAGAAAATGAAAACCCTTATTACCATGTTAGGGATTTTGAGGAAATTTGTAGTACTATAAGAATTAGAGGCTTAGATGATGATGCTTTAAAACTTAGGTTATTCCCATTTTCCCTGAAAGATAAGGCCAAGTCGTGGCTGTATAGTTTGGACTCCGAGTCAATTGAGACATATGAACAACTTACATCTGCCTTTTTCAATAAGTTTTTCCCTAGGCACAAAACATCGTCTATTAGGATGCAAATATGCACATTGTCACAACAAGGGGGAGAATATTTATATAGGTATTTGAAAAGGTTCAATGATTTATTATCCCAGTGTCCTCATCATGGTTTAGAAAAGGTTAGGATAGTTCAGATCCTTTATGAGGGTTTAGATTATTCCACAACGACCATGGTTGAGTCTCTATGCACTGGTGGATTTGAAAACCAAACTGTTGATGCAGCGATGGAATTTTTTAATGAAGTCGCCGAAAAAACCCAGCAATGGGAAAATAGTAGGGCACCCCAGAAAACAATTCTTTTAAGTAGAGGAAACGTTAATAGGGTAGAAGGAGGCTATGAATCAGATGCCAAAATTGCTGCTATAGCAAAAAGGTTACAAGCCTTAGAAGTGGGCCAGACTAGTGGTAGAGTGGAGCCTTTTTGGGAAGGCCAGAATATTGAAGAGCAAGCCAATGCTCTTTATAATAATACTAGATTTGATAACCGTCAAAAGATTGACCCATATTCAGAAACCTATAATCCTGGTTGGAGAAACCATCCGAACCTTTCGTGGTCTAAGGGCCAAAGTCAAGGTCAGTTTAGTAATTCTAATGCTCCCCCAGGTTTTAGATATACTAAGAATCCTTCAGGACTAGCTCAGTTTCAGAATCAGTCAGATAAGAAAATCCTAAGTTTAGAGGAATCTCTCGCCTTGTTAACTCGGCAAACTGCAAAATTTCAGTTATCCGTAGAACAGAGTCTACAAGCTAGTAACAGGATAAGACAAGAAAATAGTCAGGCTATTTCTGAGTTAAAAACCCAGGTTGGTCTGATAAGTGATTCTTTGAGAGAAAAAGGTAAGTTTCCTAGTCAAACACAACCCAACCCTAGAGGAGTTCATGAATTAGGTGCAAAACCATTGAATCAATTGAATGTTGTTAGAACCCTTAGGATTGGTAGAGTTGTAGACAATAAGGTAACCATGCCCGATAGTGAACATATTGTAGTTCACCCCTCAGAATCTCACCTCTCAGGACCAGTAGCTGAAGAGACTGATAAAGTTTCTGATGATGTGAATTCGGTTCCTGAAAGGTCTGATTTTATGCTTAGAGCCCCATTTCCTCAGCTATTAGTACCAACAAAGAAGGAATCAAACTTTAATGACATAGTGGAGGTTTTTAAGCTAGTTATCATAAACCTTCCTTTATTAGATGCAATTAGGCAAATTCCTGCTTATGCCAAGTTCCTTAAGGATATGTGTACGCGAAAGCGAAAACTTAGCGTCCATAAGAAAGCCTTTTTAGCTAGTCACGTAAGTTCAATCATTCAGAACACCACAACTCCAAAGTAAAAAGACCCAGGTTCTCCTACCATTGCTTGCACAATAGGTAACTTCCTGGTAGAAAAAGCTTTACTTGACTTAGGAGACAGTGTGAACTTACTGCCATTCCATGTATACTTACAGCTAGGACTTGGTGAAATGAAACCTACTCAGATGACACTGCAGTTAGCTGATAGGTATGTTAAAATCCCTCGAGGTGTTATCGAGGATGTTCTTATTGATGTCGAAAAGTTTATTTATCCAGTGGATTTCGTGGTCCTAGATACCCAACCTGTCCCTGACCCAGAGAACCAGATACCTGTGATTTTAGGTCGCCCATTTTGAGCTACGTCTAATGCGATCATTAACTGTCGAAATGGTGTGATGAGTTTATCTTTTGGTAATATAACTATGGGGATGAACATTTTTAATGTCAATAAGAAACCTCATGAGCTAGATGACACATGTGTTGAAGAGGTGAACATGATAGAAGCCTTAGTTCAGGAGTCATTACCAAACATTTTGTCTGAAGACCCATTAGAAAGTTGTCTATCCCATTTTGGTTTAGATTTTGACGACGATAGCACTATTGAACAGGTGAATGCTCTATTAGATTCTACCCCTGTGTTAGACACTGATAGATGGAAAGCTAGGTTCGAACCGTTAACAGTTTCTGAGACTACCCTAATTTCTTCTTTAGAAGAGCCCCCAAAGTTAGACCTTAAACCACTACCCGATACTCTAAAGTATGTGTTTTTAGTCCCATCTGAGACTTTACCTGTGATTGTAGCTTCCGATTTGGATATTGATCAGTAAAGTAGGCTAGTAAATGTACTTCAAGACAATAAGGAAGCTTTAGGGTGGACTATAACAGACATTAAGGGTATAAGTCCTACTGTGTGTATGCATCAGATTCATTTAGAGGAGGACTCCAAACCTTCTAGGGAGATGCAACGTCGAATGAACCCTAACATGAAAGAGGTAGTTCGAAAAGAGGTGCTTAAGTTGTTAGATGCGGGTATTATTTACCCAATTTCAGACAGTAAGTGGGTCAGCCCTGTTCAGGTTGTCCCCAAGGAATCAGATATCACTGTAGTCCAGAATGATAATAATGAATTAATCCCAACCCGAGTGACCACGGGATGGCGTGTGTGTATTGACTATAGGAAATTGAACAAGGTCACAAGGAAGGATCACTTTCCCCTTCCCTTTGTCGGCCAAATGCTATAGCGATTAGCTGGACATAGTCACTATTGCTTCTTAGATGGCTACTCCGGTTATAATCAGATCGTTATTGCCCCAAAAGACCAAGAGAAAACCACTTTTACCTGTCCCTTTGGTACCTTTGCGTATAGACGCATGCCTTTCGGGCTTTGTAATGCCCCTGCGACTTTTCAGCGTTGCATGATGAGCATATTTTCTGACATGGTAGAACGGTTTTTAGAGGTCTTTATGGATGATTTTTCATTGTTTGGTTCATCTTTCGATGAGTGCTTGCATCATTTGACATTAGTGTTGACTAGGTGTAAGGAAAAAAATTTAGTGCTTAATTGGGAAAAATGTCATTTCATGGTTAAATCAGGAATTGTGTTAGGGTACATCGTTTCTTCAAAGGGTATAGAGGTAGACAAAGCCAAAGTTGACCTTATTAAGACATTACAGGTCCCAAAAACCGTAAAAGATATTAGGTCATTCTTAGGGCATGCAGGTTTTTACCGTCGATTCATTAAGGATTTTAGCTTGATTTCTAGACCTCTTTGCAATTTGCTTGCAAAAGATGTTAAGTTTTTCTTTGATGATGCTTGTTTAGAGGCTTTTGAGAAGCTTAAAACTTTACTCACTACTGCCCCGATAGTCCAGGCACCTAACTGGAACCTACCCTTTGAAATTATGTGTGATGCTTCAGATTATGCTATAGGCGTTGTGCTAGGTCAGCGAGAAAAAAAATTACTCCATGTGATTTACTATGCTAGCAAAACTCTAAATGATACCCAAATGAACTATACAACTACCGAGAAGGAATTTCTATCCATCGTGTTTGCCTTGGATAAGTTTAGATCCTATTTATTAGGTTCTAAGATCGTAATCTATACTGATCATGCTGCTTTGAAATACCTTTTGTCTAAGAAGGATACCAAACCTAGATTGATTAGATGGATCCTTTTGTTACAAGAATTTTGTCCAGACATTAGAGACAAAAGGGGTGCAGAGAATGTAGTAGCAGACCACTTGTCTAGGCTAGTTGTTAGTTCCTCTAATAATTCCCTTCCTATAAGGGACAGTTTTCCCGATGAACAATTGTTCTCTGTTTCCCAATTACCTTGGTATGCAAATATAGTGAATTATCTTGTTACTGGTCGAATGCCTCAACACATGGGGTAAGCAAGATCGTTCTAGGTTTTTAACCAAGGTTAAGCATTTCTTTTGGGATGATCCTTATCTGTTTAAGTATTGTCCGGACCAGATTACTAGGAGATGTGTATCTGAGAATGACCAGTCTAGTATTGTCTCCTTTTGTCATGAACATGC
The DNA here is from genome assembly GCF_003573695.1 of Papaver somniferum. Taxonomy (NCBI): domain Eukaryota; kingdom Viridiplantae; phylum Streptophyta; class Magnoliopsida; order Ranunculales; family Papaveraceae; genus Papaver; species Papaver somniferum. The sequence goes on from NC_039359.1 coordinate 46,491,940, forward strand.
ATGTGGGGGTCATTTTAGTGCTAAGAAGATGCTGCTAAGATTTTGCAGTGTGGATTTTACTGGCATTCGTTGTTTAAAGATTCCCATAGTCATTGTGTTTCTTGTGAGCGTTGCCAGAAGTTAGGAACCATTTCCCGCAGAAATATGATGCCTTCGAACCCTATTTTAGTGATTGAGGTCTTTGATGTGTGGGGCATTGATTTTATGGGTCCATTTCCTATTTCGTCTGGTTATCTTTACATACTTGTCACTGTAGACTATGTGTCTAAGTGGGTTGAGGCGGTTCCATGTAAAACGAATGACCACAGGGTCGTAGTCCAGTTTTTGAAAGAGAATATACTTACACGTTTTGGTACGCCGCGAGTTATAATTAGTGATGGAGGTTCAAACTTTTGTAATAGACCGTTTGCTCTTTTAATGAAACAATACGGTATTACCCATAAAGTAGCAACCCCATATCACCCTCAGACTAGTGGTCAGGTAGAGGTTTCCAATAGGTAAATTAAACATATTCTAGAGAAAACAGTTAATCCAAACAGGAAAGACTGGTCGTCGAGGCTTACTAATGCCTTATGGGCTTACCGTACTGCGTTTAAGACACCCATTGGAATGTCACCTTATCGTTTAGTGTTTGGAAAGGCATGTCACCTGCCTTTTGAGTTAGAGCATCGAGCCTATTAGGCTATTAAGAACTTAAACTTTTCACTTGATAAGGCAGTAGCTCAAAGAAAGCTCCAGCTCAATGAGTTGGACGAGATTCGTAGAGATGCATACGATAGTGCTAAGGAGTATAAGAACAAAATGAAACTTGTTCATGATAGGAATATTTTACGAAAGTCATTTTCTCCAGGTCAAAAAGTTCTTCTGTATGATAATCGTTTGCATCTATTCCCCGGGAAGTTGCGTTCTCGGTGGACCGGTCCTTTTGTGGTCCGTACTGGTTTTCCTCATGGCGATGTTGAGATTGAGACACCAGATAGTAGTAGTTCTTTGAAGGTTAACGGTCAGTGATTGAAGCCCTTTTTAGAGCCTTTTCCTACAGGTGATGTTGAGGAGGTCCTTCTGGAGGACCCTGTTTACCTTGATTGACCATCGAGGAGATTTTGTATGTTGTATAATATTTTTGTAGGTTTTTGGTTACACTTCACCCAGGTACTATCTTTCCGACTTCTATATTTACTATTTCCTCATGTTACTTATATTTTTGGTACTGTTCTTTAATTAGAAACATTGAGGACAATGTTAGATTTAAGTTTGGGGGTGGAGTAGAAATTTTTGTTACCTTTTCGTTGCAATAAATAAACTCCAGAGCCTAGAAATTTATCCCTATTAAGGATGGCACTAACCAATCTAAGTGGATGGAAGCATTTTGGTTGTAGGAGTTGAAGAACCAATCTGACTAGATGGAAACATCTAAAGAGTCTATTCATAGAAGCACAGAGCTCAGGTGTTAGAAATAACATGATAGTTTCACCATATCTCGTTGAGTCCTTTTCACTTCTGTTTTTATTTTGTTTTGTTTTTAAACTATGTTTCTCTAAGCGATTAGGTGGGGCTCACGATTCAAGTTGTTACCAATGCTAGGGTAAATTAGAGTGATTGAGATACCAAAAAAAAAAAAAAAAAAAATTGAGACCAGACCATCAGACCAACTGGAATAAATTCAATAAAGTCGACTACTGGAACCCTTATATATGCCAGTTGTGTTGACCTAGAGTTAGGATTATTGACCACTGGTTCCCTTGTATATGCCAGTGCGTTGATATTAGTCAGACCGGTATCTCAGTCATTTAGGTTAGGCTCATCTTGGTAGAGGCCTTCAGACAGATATGGGAAACACCTTTCACTTTTCAACCATCTACATTTTTCTTTTTCCATCTTCTTGATCTTTTCATGTGATTAGTTTGACTCCGAGTATGATGTCCATAGTGAAACTATCTTAGTAGAGCTCTGTCACTTATATGAATTTTAGTACGCTTGAGTGCAAACTCGTGTACAACAATTGGAATTTCGCATCAGGGTTCTTCCTCCCATAAGCAATAAGTATGCCAACCAATGAGGTTCTTTAGTGACTTCCAAGGTTCTGCGTAGATAGCTAGGATCTGGAGTAAAGGCTTTGTGGGTACACCTCTGGTAAACCCTCCGGAGACAACACTCCGCCACTAGGGCCACCTAGGGGTTCAAATGATTTTCCTTTCTAGAATAAATTTGCTCGAGGACTAGCAAATAATAAGTTTGGGGGTATTTGATAGACGCATTTATGTGTCTATTTTGTTCTCAATTTTCTGCATTGTTAGACTCGATTAAGTATTTATTGTGTTATTTTGTGTTCTTGTAGGAAATTTTAGAGAAATAAGAATGGGCTCAAAAAGCAGTATTTTACACCCCGGAGAAAATTACTAAAGGCACCCCAGAAATGTCCCGGAGGAACCCAGAAAAATTATTATTTCCACCCCAAAATTATTATTTCCACACCAATTGCTAAAGGGACACCCGTACAGGATAAGGGGGAGGACATTTTCATCTCAAAATTCAAATTCTGTTTTTGGCGGGAAAGTTTCTTCACACTCTCGTAGATTTTCCAATCAATTTTTGAAGGTGTTAGACAGAGATTAAATGGCTGAAACTTTGTGGAAAGTTGTGATATGTCATAACATAGCTATCATGGGTGTTTTGATCGATCAAATTTGGCTGGCAAACGTTTTTTAATCCACGAGTTGAAAACAAGGTGAAACACGCGTCAACGGGATTTGGAGAAGATTTTTAGCGTGTACTGAACGTGCTTAGCTGACTCAATCGATTATATGGAGCGTGAAGAAGGTTTATAAGGAAAGAAATATAGCTGCATGCGTGTGGAAGATCAAAAAATGAAAATTTTGGCCGTGGAGAATATTTTTAATAAATGAAGATTATTTGGGAGATATGGACGGATTAAATGAGGATTAAGAGTATAAATAGATGGCTATTGGTACAAGGGAGGGAATCGAGAGTTTGGGGTCGATTGGGAGACCACAGGGAGGTTGCAGAGGCGAAGAGAAGAACTGCAGGAAAGTTTCCCGCTGCTGTTGAAGAAGAAGGAGAAGACGAAGAACAGACGTCCCAGGACCGTCGTTCTTCAACAGTGTCAACAGTAGCAGCTAAGTATCGTTGTTTTACAACAATACACTTCTATCTTTGATTTATGGACGCCTTTTGTGGGTCGTAGATTCACTGTTTTATATTTTTTCACTCTTTTAATCAAATTTTGAGCATCAACTATGTATTTTGAGAACATGATTAATATGAGTAGCTAAACCCCAACACTGGGATGATGGAGGAAGCCGTTATTTACGCATATGATAATTATATTAATTCTTTTTTTGACTCTTTGCACTTTTTATTAATCGATTTATGATTTTTCTTAATTGGTTGTGATATCGTATGATGATGTATGCTTGGTCGCAGTGCTTTTGATGCGTCATGCTAGTGATATACAATAAATATTCTAAAAATCTACCTTGGAAAGAATGAGAGTCCTTATGATTTGAGCTATAATTGTTTCGAATAAATATATGAATTGTGTTAATGATTAATGGTGGAATCCTGTGTCCTAGTGTCTCTTAATGCTGTGACAAATATTGTGTATATATTTTTGTTTTTTAAATCTTTACAAGTCCGAGCAACGAACTTTTACTTATCACTAGAAAAAAACTACAATCAAAATGGCGCCGCCGACGCGGATTTGTGTTTAGGTAGAATTTTTAGGTTTTTATTATTTTTTTTATTATTCCATTTGTTCTTTTTACGTCTCTTTGGTATGTCTTTTTACAGGTTTGAAGTTGGATACTAAAGACCTTGGAATCAAAGCTTAAAGCTAAAAGAGAAGGAAATAAGACAAAGCAAAA